>NW_026511784.1:0-122500 GCF_027579735.1 Bombina bombina
ATATATGTATATACACAGTACTAACACATAATATATATGTATATTCACATAGTAACACATAAATATATATGTATATACACATAGTAAAGCAAGTGGCTAGGCTGTCACATATTTACTATTTTTGAATTTTAAAAATATTCAATAAATCATCAAATTTTTATGGAGTTGTGGTTGTGTCTCTTTTCTTTGGAATATACACATAGTAACACATAAATATATATGTATATACACATAATAACACATAAATATATATGTATATACACATAATAAACATAAATATATATGTATATACACATAGTAACACATAAATATATATGTATATACACATACTAACACATAAATATATATGTATATACACATACTAACACATAAATATATCTGTATATACACATAATAACACATAAATATATATGTATATACACATAATAACAACATAAATATATATGTATATACACATAATAACACATAAATATATATGTATATACACACAATAACACATAAATATATATGTATATACACATAATAACACATACATATATATGTATATACACATACTAACACATAAATATATAGGTATATACACATACTAACACATAAATATATATGTATATACACATAGTAACACATAAATATATAATGTATATAAGCATATAACTATATATTTACATTTGCTGCTGCCTATCGCTGCACGACTTACCCCCTTTGCTGCGCTAATACTCATGTCGAGTATGAGAGCATGACAAAGAGACCCCCATTGGAGCCTATGGAGCATGCTCTCGTGAGTGCGATGCTTCCGTGGTGAACGCGAAGTCGTGTTCGCATTGCAACCTAGCTCGTAATACCAACGCACATTTGCGTGCGCTGGTATTACTAAGTAGAGCGCAAATATGGCACCCCGAAAGCGATATTTTGTGCTCCACTTGTAATCTGGCCCTCTGTTGGTTAATAATGTGTGTGAGATAATCATATGTCCCTTTTATATTCCAGATATAATTTATGCCATTCTGCAGTCTACTTATCTAAACCTCACCACACTCCGTTACACCTGCTCACCACTTTGCGTGTCAGATAAACAAACTAAGCACGGTATTTGGCACATTGACTGGTAATAAAATAGTCTCTAAAGGAAACCCTCCTCTTGGCAGCACTGTCCAAACTGGACTCATCTCTCTATTACTGGATCCCTCCCGGACATGAGGCTGCCAGAGATACCTGCAGTCTCAGAGGATTAGGTTGCACAGGGTAGTATAGCTTCCAGAACGTTTGCGACTGCTGGGTTTCGTTGTATCTGAGGAACTATTTCCACTTCAGTTTAAAACAGGGTGTCACAGATTAGGATATATCTTGTAAATTGCCTCTAATGCGCCTGAAAGCTAAATAGCAAATGTTTGACCTATATTTAGAGACATTGCAAAGTCTTAAACAATTAAGCTAAGATGAAGACATTTCTCAAAATCCTCAATGTTTGTGTAAATAAAAACAGGGTTAAAACACCTGGTTAAATGATGTCTTGTTATTCGCTGACAGCTGCATTTGTTCAGTTGGATTCTTATTTAGATGTTGTCCATTATGGGCTAGATTACAAGCGGAGCAGTATTTTTGTACTTCCGCTAGAGCATTTATGACGCTAGAATTAATATTTTTGCGCTAGTCCAGTTGAGCTCGTATTACAAGTTGATTGTAAACTGTTTTTGCTCTAGCGGTAACCTGACTAGGGCAAAAATCCGAAGTTAGAATATTGCATGTACATTCACGTACTCCCCCATAGAAGTCAATAGAGAAAAAAGTGAAAAAACCTAACAAACTCTCACTCTCGCAAACACGATTACATATTCTCAGTTGCGCTAAACCAACATGAAAATATGAATATTTCATATTCCAATGTTCTTAGCATAACTGAATATGTACTATTTATTTTTTATGTACTGATGGTATTTTGCACAAATATATGTTTATAAATACATACAGTATATATATATATATATATATATATATATATATGTATATACTGTATATATATATATATATATACACATATATACATAGATGATTATTTATAGGTATAGATATATACAGATATATATTTAGGAATATCTATTTATAAATACATAGAACATATTCCACTATGTGCAGTTCATTGGAATGTGAAATATTTACAGTAAAAACATAGGTACAACCTTTATTAAATATGGATATTGCATAAATATGATTTTACATGTTTTCATCTATTTAACGGCAAAGGGCTCCAATGCACTTTTATATGTCTATATATGTATACATACAGTATGTATTTATTTGTTTATATCGGTATATATGTCTGTAAATACATATATCGATATATAAATACATAAATACACATGTAAATACATATATACACATATAAATACATATATACACATATAAATACATATATAGACATATAAATACATATATAGACATGTAAATACATATATAGACATATAAATACATATATAGACATATCAATACATACATATACATATAAATACATATATAGACATATAAATACATAAATACATATGTATACATAAATAGACATACATAAATACATACATAGCCATCCTTACACATGTATATGTATGTATCTCTATGTTTAAAGCCCTTTGCCTGCTTTTTTTTCTATCACCTTAGATCTCATATCTTTGAGCCCTTATAAAATTTGTGCACAATATTATTTTAAAATAATTTTTATTAGACAGTGTTATTATGAGTATAACTATACATTGTAATGTATTTTTTGAAGCGTTTTGATGCAACTTTTTAATTGCGTGAAACAGTTAACCAGAATTCTGAAGTTGCGGTAATGATTCTAGCGTAAATCGCAATTGCGCTCAAGCTCACGCGCTCAACTTGTAATACAAGTGGCAAACCCGATGTGCCCCTTATCAGAGTGAAGACTCTGATTTTCTCATGTGTATGTGTATTACATGAATTGTTTTTGCCTGGACAACAAAAAAATAATTATGATGTGAAATTATTAATTGAAAATAATTGTTAAAGCGACATGAAACCCAAAAAATTTATTTCATGATTCAGATAGAGAATACAATTTTAAACAACTTTCTAATTTATATCTATTATCTAATTGTTTCATTTTCTTGGTATCATTTGTTAAAGGAGCAGCAATGCACTACTGGTTTCTAACTGAACACATGGTTGAGCCAATGCCAATCGGTATAAATATGCAGCCACCAATCAGCAGAGAGAGCCTAGGTTCTTTGCTGCTCCTGAGCATGCCTAGATAAACATTTCAGCAAAGGATAACAAGATGAGGAAGCAAATAAAAAAATAGAAGTAAATTGAAAAGTTGTTTAAAATTGTATGCTCTGTCTAAATCATGAAAGAACATTTTGGGGTTTCATGTCCCTTTAGATGTGTTCAGGACATGAGGAGGGTTACTCAAACTACCTCTGTAAGTCCTAGAACAGTATAATGTGACGCTCCTCAGGTTACAGCGTGCTGTGCTTCTAGTTGTTCCTGGACTTTGATTAGACCTTCGGGTCGTATACAGAATTATGTCTCTATGGAGCATATTTATCAAGCGCCGTATGGAGCTGATGCCTCGTGTGTCTGGGAAACCTTTAGGCTCGCCTAGAAACACAAGTATGAAGCAGCGATTGGCCGAAAATCTGCAGGGGGTGGAGTTGCACCAGCAGTTCACAAGAACTGCTGGTGCAATGATAAATGCCAAGAGCGTATGCTGTCGGCATTTATCGATCTACGGCGAACATGATCCGCAATATCGTATTCATGTCCACTCGCACCATCTTAAATATGCCCCTAAAGGGGATATTTATCAAGCAGTCAACCGCAAATATGCTGGAATTCTGCAGCGTAATTGTGGCGAGCTTGATCTGACCTAGTTATCAAAGCCTACAGACCCGGCAAAAGTTGAAATCTATGACGTGACATACGATCCGCCGGTCCTCAATCCGACACAGATCAATGCTTACGTCATTACAGATGTTACGAACACACATTCGGCTCTATTTGACAACTTTTCCAAGTTATCACATTTCTAACAGGTACGCTCACGGATATTCTGGCCCAGTGTAGAGTGGTTTTCAATCCACCACCCTGGAGGCCGCGGATGCCATAGGAATCAATGGGAGTCTGAAAGCAGACGAAAGCTTATGTTCGATGCTGCCAGATATCCCATTGATTTCTATGGTTGAAAAACAAGTACGTTTACAACCTAACACCCTAACATAAGCCCCGAGTCTAAACAACCCTAAATCTGCCACCCCAACATCGCCACAACATACATAAAGTTTTTTAACCCCTATTCCGCCGCTCCCGGACCCCACCGCAACTTTAATAAAGTTATTACCCCTATCCCACTGATCCCGGACCCCGCCGCCACCTAAATAACGTATTAACCCTAAACCTCTGGCCTCCCACATCACTACCAGTAACTAAACCTATTAAACCCACATGGCCATAAACTAAATTAAGCTATTAACCCCTAAAACTAACAACCCGCTAACTTTAAATTAAAATTACAACATCCCTATCTTCAAATAAATTAAAACTTAGCTGTAGAATTAAAATTAACTATTTTAAACTATTAATTAACCTACCCTAACTATTATACTACAATTACATTAAACTAGCAATTAAATTAACTAAATTACATATTAAAAAACCCTAACCCTACTCACATTATTTAAATCTACAATTAAACCTTCTAAAAATTACTAAATTACAAAAAATATAAACGCTGTTACAAAAAATAAAAAACACTAAATTACAGAAAACAAACAAACAACATTATCAAAAATAAAAAAGAATTACTCCTAATCTAATAGCCCTATCAAAATAAATAAGCCCCCCCAAAATAAAAAAAATACCCTAGCCTACAATAAACTACCAATGACCCTTAAAAGGGCCTTTTGTGGGGCATTGCCCCAAAGAAATCAGCTCTTTTACCTGTAAAAAAAAATACAAACACCCCCCAACAGTAAAACCCACCACCCAACCAACCCCCCCAAATAAAAACCCTTTCTAAAATAACCTAAGCTCCCCTTTGCCCTGAAAAGGGCATTTGTGTGGGCATTGCCCTTAAAAAGGGCATTTAGCTCTTTTACTGCCCAGACCCTACTCTAAAAATAAAACCCACCCAAAAAACCCTTAAATAAACCTAACACTAACCCCCGACGATCCACTTACAGTTTTTGAAGTTCCGCTTGAAGGATCCATCCAGCTGGCAAGAAGTCTTCATCCGGCAGGCCTCTTCCATCTTCATCCATCCGGTGAAGTCGTAATCCATGCGGCCTCTTCCATCTTCATCCATCCGGCGCGGAGCGGGTCCATCCTGAAGACATCCGGCGCGGAGCTCCTTTTCAATACGGTAGCTGCCGTAATCTGGAACTTGAATGCAAGTGACGTCATCCAAGATGGCGTCCCATGCATTCCTATTGGCTGAAAGGTTCTAATCAGCCAATAGGATGAAAGCTCAATCCTATTGGCTGTTCCAATCAGCCAATAGGATGATAGCTCATTCCTATTGGCTGTTCCAATCAGCCAATAGGATTGAGCTCTCATCCTATTGGCCGATTGGAACAGCCAATAGGATATTAGCAACTTTAATCCTATTGGCTGATTGGAACCTTTCAGCCAATAGGAATGCAAGGGACGCTATCTTGGATGACGTCACTTGCATTCAAGTTCCAGTTTACCGGCGGCGACCATATTGAAGAGGAGCTCCACGCCGGATGTCTTCAGGATGGACCCGCTCCGCGCTGGATGGATGAAGATGGAAGAGGTCACATGGATGAAGACTTCGCCGGATGGATGAAGATGGAAGAGGCCGCCTGGATGAAGACTTCTTGCCGAGTGGATGGATCCTTCAAGCGGAACTTCAAAAACTGTAAGTGGATCGTCGGGGGGTTAGTGTTAGGTTTATTAAGGGTTTTTCGGGTGGGCTTTATTTTTAGAGTAGGGTCTAGGCAGGTAAGGGCAATGCCCATACAAATGCCCTTTTCAGGGCAATGGGAGCTTAGGTTTTTAGATAGGCTTTTTATTTGGAGGGGTCGGTTGGCTGGGTGGTGGGTTTTACTGTTGGAGAGTGTTTGTATTTTTTTTACAGGTGAAAGAACTGATTTCTTTGGGGCAATGCCCCGCAAAAGGCCCTTTTAAGGGCCATTGGTAGTTTATTGTAGGTTAGGTTTTTTTTATTTTGGGGTGGCTTTTTTATTTTGATAGGGCTATTCGATTAGGAGTAATTCTTTTTTATTTTTGATAATATTTAGTATTTTTTATTTTTTGTAATTTAGTAATGTTTAATAGTAGATTTAAATAATTTGAGTAGGGTTAGGGTTTTTTAATATGTAATATAGTTAATTTAATTGCTAGTTTAATGTAATTTTAGTATAATAGTTAGGGTAGGTTAATTAATAGTTTAGAATTAGTTTCTTTTAATTCTACAGGTAAGTTTAAATTTATTTTAAGATAGGGATGTTGTAATTTTAATGTAAAGTTAGCGGGTTGTTAGGTTTAGGGGTTAATAGCTTAATTTAGTTTATGGCGATGTGGGGGGGCTGGCGGTTTAGGGGTTAATAGGTTAGTTAATGGTAGTGATGTGGGAGGCCAGAGTTTTAGGGGTTAATACGTTTATTTATTGTGGTTAAGCCAGCATCTCAGGCCAATAGGACATTTAATCCCTTATGTCTGTCCCCTCTATTAGTTTTGTGCATATTTAACCAGATTTTGCTGTTACATCATATATGGAATTTGTTTCAGATATTTTGATGGATTGGAATAGATAAGAATGGGCTTGATTCATAGATTGTCATGGATTTAAAAAAAAAAAAAAAAAATCATCTTATTTTTGTAGGTCTCTTAATTTTCTCCTTCAACAGCCTTTACCTATAGAAAAAAGCATTTTGGCCTCTTGGGAACAGAATACATTTGCTGTCTGCGCAGTTGCCCATGCTCAGCTAACACACACAACTGTGGCTCACTGCTATTTTTTTAATATTTTTTTTTGCCACTTTTTAACTGTGCTTCACTTATTTGGTGCTTTTTTCTTGTGTCTCAGAAGACATTGATGGCACTGACTGTCACAAAATGTAAACACAAACATATATAATGAAAAAAACCCTCACTAAAATGGGGCCCCTAGAGGCGGACGTAGTGTAGACGGCAGGTGCCTTTCACCTGCGGAGGAATTAGGCCTTGTGTGATGAGGAAGGGGTGGAGCGGGAAAAGCGTCAGATTGTTTAAAGAATTTCTAGCAGAAGGATCTTCTCAGCTGGTTTGTTTTTTCCGCCCCAGCCTTTTCAGTAATGGCTTCCTTGGAGGAGCTGTTGGGCCGCATCCGGGAGGCTGCTGTGGAGAGAGCGCCTACCTGGTTGGAGGAGCAGTTCCAGTCCATCTTCAGTGCTCCGGTTCCGGTTGTGGAAGCTGCGCCGGTGAGGCCCAAGTCCTCTAGGAAGTCTCGTCCTCCTGCTGGTCGGCCATCTAGTGTCAAGAAAGGAGTTGCTGTTCCTGGCCGTCGGAGTTCCTCTTCAGCTGGGTCCTCGGCAGCGATGTGTCTTGGCAATTCTGTGTGCGTCAGTGATCTGGACCAGTGCGCTCCTCCAGATGCTTCTGGTACATCTCCACGGGGGTCAGGCGCTCACGGCCACGTAGGGCCTGGTGTGGCTAAGGTGGTCCAGCATTTTCAGGAGCGGTATCATGATCCGGCTGGGCCTGTTGGTGAGGGTGGGTCATTGGCAGTAAGTGGGGTGGCCAAGGGGGCTAAGGCCTGTGAGGGGAATCAGGGGCACCCTGCTAATTATATTGCCATAGATGAGGGCCAAGTTTCTGTTGTTGGATCCGGGGCTGAAAGGGGGCAAACTTTGGATAAGTCTCATGGGGGGAATCAGGGTCGTCATGTTTCTTCGGCCACACATGAGGGCCTGGTGTATGTTGTGGGATCCGGTGGGGAAAGGGGCCAGGCTGCAGATAAGGCCTCTGGGGGTAATTCTGGTCATCAGGGTCTATCTTCAGCCACTGATTTGGGCCAGGTTTATATTGCGGGATCTGGTGGGAAGCAGGGCCAGGCTGCAGGGTTTTGGGGGATGATGAGCAAATATATTGAGCTGGATGAGATGTTCAAGGATGTATGGGAGGAGTCCCCTTCCCTGGGTGGCATGGTGACATGTCTGTCCCCCTCTTCTGGTGATGATTATGTTCCTCCCTCTCCTGAGGCCCATAGTTCTAGGTCCATCATTTACTCCTCTGGACTGGGGTATGCAAGTTTTTCTGCACGCCAAGGGCAGGGCTGCCCCTGATACTTCGGGCAGGAGGGTCCATGGTTCTGGAGGTGGGAAAGGGGGTGATCATTTGTCACATGCATCTGTTTCTTTTGCAGAATTTGAGCAACGGTGTGAACGGGCCTGTGGATCATACGTGAGGGAGTTAACTGTGGCTGCACATTTACGTCAGTGTGATTACATTATTTAAGAAGGCTGTGAGCTAGTGACAGCACGGTCTATGAGTAAGGCAGATAGGTGAAACATGTCAGACCGCTGCTGTCCTAGCTCTTTTTGTTTTTAATACGCTGTATGTTTTTTACCACTTTGTATGGCAATAAAAGTTAAGTTGTAATTTCTTAACCTGTGTCCCTGACTCGCCTTTTTTTCTTGTGGCTGCTGATTTACTTTGCAGATTTACAGAGGTCTGCTGGCGGTTTGCGGGGAGCACCTTTGTGGTTGCTGTGTACAGGAGCTGTTCTATTGGTCACTCCGGGTAGTGACGAAGAAGCAAAGGGGAGGAGATACACACAGAGGAACTGATCAGGACTGGGAAGGCTTGTAAAGCAGTTGCGGATGGCGACCAGAGCTCCTAAGGTACTTTGTCCCTGCATTTGATTAATATTTGTGTTGTGACACCTCCACTGCAGGCTTCGTAATGTTAACGAACGTTTGGCTAGTTTGAGCGCTGTCAATAGGATTTTCTTGTAAATGTGGTGATCGGCCTATGGATCATGCTGGCCTTTCTCGGGGTGTTCCGGATGTCGTTGATGGCCGGGAGGATGAATCCTTCGGCCTGCAAGGTTCTTGGACAGAATCCATTAGCCTGGAGCCGGATGAGGGAGTCCCTTGGTCTGGGGGTCCTGGTCAGAAGGGTTTAGGAGGTGGAGGAACCGAGGGGGCCTGTGCATGGGGGAGGGTCAACATCTACGGCCGCTCCTAGAGGTGCCTGGTCACTTGACGGATGGCCACGTAGGCCTGGGGGTCCTTTTAAGGGCAGGTAGGGGAAGAACACGTAGGAGGCCAGGATCTGATGTTCTGGGGTCAGGGGGTCTTGGGGTGACGGCCAATAAAAGAGGTAGAGAGATTGCTATGGTTGGCAGGGTCAGCCAATCTAGGGGGAGATGGGGTAGGGGTGGTTATTTGCCCCTGAATGTGGTTTCACATGTCCCTGTTTTGCAGAATGTGATACGGCGACCGCCCCAGGTGGAGTCGGATGTACGGGCATGGTTGCCTGGATATCGGTGGTGGACAGCACAGCTACGGAGCAGCGCAGAAGTGGGCTCCAGTTGAGACTGCTGGGTGAAAGCGTCGTCGGCAGCGTCCGGCCATCAGCAGAGGCCAATTCAGGTGAGATGGAGGTTGGGTCTGCTGGGGGTGGGCGAGTGTCTAGCGGCGAGTCTGTGTCGGGGTCTTTGTTGGCTGGGTTGCGTGAATTGTTGTCGAGTTTGGAATTCAGGGAGAGCTTGCAGGGCCTGCAGTGGTGTGGGTCCCCCGGAGGGATCGCCCCTCGGCCCCCTCATTGGCGAAGGAGGCTACAGTTAGTACTCCGGTGAGTGTCCCAATGGTGGGTGAGTCTGCTGGTAGCCAGGTACCTGGTCCAGTGGTCTCGGCGGGTGTGGTCATTGAGAAAGTGACTAGCGGGGCTGAGCTTAAGGTGGCGGATGCAGCAATGTCCAGATCCTGCCTCTGCTCGATTGGGCTTCGGGACAAGATCATTAAGCGGGAATTTATTGATATTTTCTCACTTCTCCCTCTTGACCAGTCTTTTGAAATCCCTGAGGATTCTAAGAAAAGATTTGGTCAGAAGGAGGAAGAGGAGCGTAAAAAAAAACGTTATCAGAAGTTACCGAAAATGTTTTACTTATTGGTTCCAGGCTTTCATGATTTATGCCAGTGTCATGTCGGGAAAGTTTCCAGAGCAGGGTGCGGCATTGTTTTGTTACCTGGACGAAATAGCGGCTGCTCAGAGAACGTATGGGGGTATGGCCTGATGGGCTTATGGATGAACAGTTTTGGGCAACGTTTATCAGTTAAGCCCTCTATGTGTTGGGATGATCGGGATATGGGGTTGTGGTTGAAGATCATGACTCCGCTGTGGGCTGCCCAGCCCTTTAGAGCTGTAACCGACGGTCAACCTTTCAGAGGGGTTCGCCGGTTAGTGGACAAAATGGCTATTGTTTTGCTTTTAATGAGAAGTTTTGTAAGTGGGGGGCATCATGGTAAATCCCAGCATGAGTGCTCGGGATGTGGGGGGTTCCCACCCCTTTTTCAAGTGTTTCCGAAAAGGAAAGTCAGGGGGAAGTCTTGAGTCGGCTGACAAAGGGGGTAACCCCAGTGAGGGTCAGTGCGGATGGAGCCGTGGCTCGTCAAGTACGCTAGGAAA
Source organism: Bombina bombina (assembly GCF_027579735.1). Taxonomy (NCBI): domain Eukaryota; kingdom Metazoa; phylum Chordata; class Amphibia; order Anura; family Bombinatoridae; genus Bombina; species Bombina bombina. The sequence continues at coordinate 10,642 of NW_026511784.1, forward strand.
AGGGGGTTGTAGGGAGAAGGCTGCATTGTTGCTACATGGTTTTAGCTTTGGGTTTTGTTATCCCTTCTCAAGGGGGTCAGTGTGTTTTTTGGGGTAATTTGAAGTCGGCCCATCAGTGGCCGGAGACGGTAACTGAATAAACTTGGGAAGGAGGTTGCGTTGGGCCGCATGACAGGCCCCTTTGCAGTGCCTCCTTTGCCCAATTTGCGGATTTCACCTTTGGGAGGTTGTTCCAAATCGGGAGCAGGGGAAGTTCCGCTTGATCCATCATCTATCTTTCCCTAAAGGGTGTTCTGTTAATGATGGGAATCCGGATGACTTGGCCTCGGGTTAAGTACGCCTCTTTTGATCAGGCTGTTAGGCCTGGTTAGGGCCGGGCGGGGGGTAGGTTTGCGTTGCTAACTATAATTGATATTGAGCAGGCATTTCCGGTTATTGCCTGTTCATCCTTCATCTCATCATTTGCTTGGTTGTTATGTTGATGGTTCTTATTTTGTGGACCTTTGCCTACCTATGGGCTGCTCCATTTCCTGCTCCCTCTTCAAGTGTTTCAGCACTTTTCTGGAATGGGGTAGTTTGTGTCCCTTTCGGGATGTAGTGCGGTCGTGCATTATCTTGATGACTTCCTGTTTGTCGGCCCGGCTGGGTCTCAAGCATGTAGGCATATGCGTCTTGTGGCGGCTGATTTTGGTGTTTCTAATAGCTCGGGAGAAGGTCTGGGGGTCCGGTAACAATGCTCAGTTTCTTGTCATTTACCATTGACTCGGAGCGCAGGCTCCCGATTGATAAAGTTAAGGACTTGATATTGTTGATTGGTTGGTTTTTGCTTTTGAAAAAGGTGACTTTGAGGGATCTCCAGTCCTTGCTGGGCAAATTGAATTTTTGCCTGTCGCATTTTACCGATTGGTAGAGTTTTCTGCAGACAGCTATCTTTGGCCTCAGCTGGGGTTAGGGCAACCACATCATTTTGTGCGTTTGTCTCGGGACCTAAAAGATGACTTGGTAGTCTGGGAGCTTTTCTTGGCACATTTTAACGGTCTAGCTTGATCCAGGAGGTTAGAGTTTCTAATGATGAATTGGGTTTGGTGACTGATGCTGCTGGGGCATGGGTTCTGTGCTTCTTTCCAGGGGACACGGTGTGCGGCTGCTTGGCCGGGTGCGTGGTTTGACAGGTGAGCTTGTTCGTAATCTAGTTTTTCTGGAATTGTTCCGATTGTGGTGTCTCTGTTTGTGTGGGAGGAATCTCTGGTTAACAGGTCTGTGGTGTTTTTTACTGACAACATGGGTGTGTTGTTTTCTGCACTGAATATCTTGTCTTCTTCATCGCGTCCGGTGTTGCGACTGTTGCGTTTATTGGTGTTGAAATGTCTGAGGATCTGTGCCAGTTCACCCACACATCTGTGAAGCTTGGAACAGAGGACTGGGCTTGAGTGGTGATGAATTCTTTGGCTCCAGGTACTTGGCATCTTATGAGAGAGTTTGGCGGAGTGGGTGGTCCTGTTGTCGGAGCATGGTGCTCGGGAGGGCTCTCCGGAGGTCCTTGACTGTTTGATGGAATGGATGTGGTCTTGGAGGTATTCCGGTGTTTCACCTTCTGGGATGGACAGGCAGTTAGCGGCTATGGCTTTCTGCTTTAAGTTGTTAGGCCTGGCGGATGTTACGAAATAATTTGTGTTCACCAGGTTTGAAGGGTTTTGAAGAGGGTGTAGGAGTTTTGACCATAGGAGGACCTATTATTTTTGCGCTGTTGCGTATTTGCTGGGGTTTTGACAGATGTTTGTTCCTCTGTTTTTGAGGTAATGCCTTTTTTGTTTGGCGTTTTTTGTTGGCTTTTTTCGGGGTCATTGGATGCAGCCAATCGGATTGAACTTCAATCTGATTGGCTGATTCAATCAGCCAATCAAGATTTTCCTACCTTAATTCCGATTGGCTGATAGAATCCTATCAGCCAATCGGAATTTCGAGGGACGCCATCTTGGGATGACGTCCCTTAAAGGAACCTTCATTCGTCTTCAGTCGTCGGTTGAAGAGGATGGGCTCCGCGTCGGCTCCTTGGAAGATGGCTCCGCTCCGCTCCGATGGATGAAGATTGAAGAACGCCGCCTGGATGAAGACTTCCTCTGCGCACCTTGGAAGAAGATTTTCGGTCCGGTTGGGTGAAGACGGCTCCAGGTAGGGTGATCTTCAGGGGGTTAGTGTTAGGTTTTTTTTAAGGGGGGTTTGGGTGGGGTTAGAGTAGGGGTATGTGGGTGGTGGGTTTTAATGTTGGGGGGGGTGGTTGTATTTTTTTTTACAGGTAAAAGAGCTGATTACTTTGGGGCAATGCCCCGCAAAAAGCCCTTTTAAGGGCTGGTAGAAAGAGCTGGTTACTTTGTAATTTAGACTAGGGTAGGGCATTTTTTTTATTTTGGGGGATTTATTATTTTATTAGGGGGGCTTAGATTAGGTGTAATTAGTTTAAACTTCTTGTAATTCTCTTTTTATTTTCTGTAATTTAGTGTTTGGTTTTTTTTTGTACTATAGTTTAGTTTATTTAATTTAATTTAGGTAATTGTAGGTCATTTATTTAATTTATTTAATGATAGTGTAGTGTTAGGTTTAATTGTAACTTAGGTTAGGATTTATTTTACAGGTAATTTAGTATTTTAGCTAGGTAGCTATTAAATAGTTATTAACTATTTAATAGCTATTGTACCTAGTTAAAATAAATACAAAGTTGCCTGTAAAATAAAAGCTAAATCCTAAAATAGCTACAATATAATTAATAGTTATATTGTAGCTATCTTAGGGTTTATTTTACAGGTAAGTATTTAGTTTTTAAATAGGATTAATTTAGTTAATACCAGTAATATTATTTAGATTTATTTAAATAATATTTAAGTTGGGGGGGTTTAGGGTTAGTGTTAGACTTAGGTTTAGGGGTTAATAATTTTAATATAGGTGGCGCGGTGATAGGGGGGGCAGGATAAGGGGTTAAATAACTTTAATATAGGTGGCGGGCGGGTTCCGGGAGCGGGCGGTTAGGGGTTAGAACAATTTATTTAGTTGCGGAGCGGGGTCTTGGGGATCCGCAGGATAGGGGTTTAATAAGTTTATGGTAGGTGGCGGCGGTATAGGGGGCAGAAGATTAGGGGTTAATATGTATAAGTGTAGGGTGGCGGCGGGGTCCGGGGAGTGGGCGTTTAGGGGTTAACATGTTTATTATAGTTGCGGCGGGTCCGGGAGCGGCGGTTTAGGGGGTTAATAAGTTTATTTAGTTGCGGCGGTGTAGGGGGGGGCAGATTAGGGGTGTTTAGACTCGGGGGAAAGATGTTAGGGTGTTAGGTGCAGACATCTCCCATAGAAATCAATGGGATATTGGGCAGCAGCGAACATAAGCTCTCGCTGCTGTCAGACTCCCATTGATTCCTATGGGATCCGCCCGTCTCCAGGGGCGGCGGATTGAAATCCAGGTACGCTGGGCCGGAATAGTGGCGAGTGTACCTGGTAGTAGTTTGATAACTACCAAAAGTAGTCAGATTGTGCGAACTTGCGTTCGGAACATCTGAAGTGACGTAAGCAATCGATCTGTGTCGGACTGAGTCTGGCGGGATCGTAGGTTACGTCACTATATTCTACTTTTGCTGGGCAGTAGGGCTTGATAACTATGGGCGAATCAGCCTCGCCACAAATACGCTGCGAAATTCCAGTGTATTTGTGGTTGACGGCTTGATAACTAGAGCCAGTGAATGTAATTTAAAAAAAAAAAACTTTTATATTCCTTTCTATTGTCAAATGTGTTTTAATCTCTTGGTATCCCTTGTTGAAAAATAATACGCACATATCCTACACTAGTGGGAGCTAGCTGGTGATTGGGGCCTGCATACATTTGTCTCTTATGATTGGATAACTAAATGTGTTCATCTAGCTGCAAGTAGTGCAATGCTGTTCCTTCAGCAAAGGATATCAAAGGAATGAAGCAAATTTGATAATAGAAGTAAATTGGAAAGTTGTTAAAAATTGTATTCTCTACCTGATTTTATTGTTTTTTGTTTCCTGTCCCTTTAAAAAACAGCACCTGCTCAGAAAGCCTAAGATGCTTGTACATTCTGGTAAATCAATTTGTTAATTGCTGACATGATACAAGCCCCACTGGCACTCTGAGCAGCTGCAGTATATAAAATGCTGGTGCACTGAGAATATCTAAGTATGCTTCACATGCAAAGAAAAATTTAACATTAAAAAAGTGATAAGTATTACTAGATGCATATTTCCCGATACATTTATATTGCAAATATGTTACTATTCAAAGATGTACATTCATCTATGTGCATTTAAATTTTAACTGGAATGTCCTTTAATGTGTGATGTCACTTGTTGCCTGGATCATTAAAGCCAAGTAAGCCACAGTATATTTCTTATAGTTTCAATGTGACACAGTTTAATTGTGTAGGGAAAAAAGTGCACTACGTACTGCGTTCTGTGCATTGACTGAGCATCTGTGGGAATGAAAACAACACTCTGGGCTCAATTTATCAAGCTGTGGCCCTGTCCGCTGCAGCTTGGCCTCTGGTGGAATTAAGCATTGCACACAAGGCCTATTTTGCACGCATGTGATTGGCTGTCAATCTCCCTGGTCTCCTCGGTTTATTTTCCCCCCCAGATTTTGTTTCCATAAGTTATATGAATATCACATGTTTTATAATACCCTAGCATAGGGCGACCAGATCTTAGGATGGAACACGCAACATTCTCAAAATGAAAAAGGTGAACACGTGGTTATATAAATATAATATTCACCGATATCACTTCACAATAAAATACGTTAGTAGTTATTAACTACAACCAGTAATCTCTCTGCTTTTCACTCTCTATTGTTCAACTGCTCTCTCTCTGCAGATCAAATGTAGATAGGGAGAAACATAATACCGGCGCTAGTGTTTCACATATATAATAAAAAAGTAAACAGTCATAATGAAAAAAATGGGACATCCCTTTAAAAAGTTCTGGGGACAAAGTGAAAGTGTGTTAACAAAACGGGACAATCCTGTTAAAAAAAGGGGACGTTTGGCAATGTGTTCAACCTTTTATTATGTTTTACTTCTTTTTAAATTAATAATCTCTTTAATTTGTCAACATCTTTTTTTTTTTAATTCTGTACTTTTTTAACTTATTTTTGAAAACTGTAAAACTGTAATGTATTTTTATGTAAAAGTTAATACCTTAATATGAATTTAATATCTAACAATTCTGTAATATAATAAACGTAAATACAAGCCACTAATAAATATTCAGCATAAATTAAAAGTTTTGCGGATACGGCTATACTGCTGAAAAATTGGCCATTGCACGCGGAATATCCAGGTCTCCCGTATTACAAGTCACTGCGGTACGACTATACCGCTAGCCGTTTTAGCCTTTACGCAACTCTCCATTCCGCACTTAAAAAATGGACTTTATTAAGTACCTATTTCGGGGGTTAGACTTAGTTTTTTTTTAATTGTATTGGGTGTTTTTTTTTTATATTAGGGATTTTTTTTATTTTATGGGCGAAAAAGAGCCGATTGCCCTTTTAAGGGTCAATGCCCATACAAATGCCCCTTTAGGGGCAATGGTTAGCTTAAATTTTTATTAGACATGTTTTTTTTATTTTGGGGGGTTGGTTGGGTTGGAGGATTTACTTTTAGGGGGGACTTTGTAATTTATTTAGGTAAAAGATCTGTTTAACTTAGGGCAATGCCCTACAAAAGGCCCTTTTAAGGGCTACTGGTAGTTTATTGATAGATTAAGGTGTGTTTAATATTTTTGGGGTGGCTTTTTTGTTTTTATAGGGCTATTAAATTAGATTTAATTTTTATTATTTTGGATAATTTCGTTGAATATTTTTTGTAATCAGAATTTTTTTTCGTAGTGTTAGGTTTTTTTATTTTTTCGTAGTGTTAGGTTTTTTTTAATGTTGTGATTTAGGTTTTTTTATTTTTAGTTAATTTTATTTTTTTAATTGTAATGTTAGGTTAAAGTTAGGTTAATTTATAGTTTAATCTTAGGTTTTTTTTTTATTTCACAGGTAAGTTTTTATTTATTTGAAGGTAGTTATATTGTAAGTTTAAAAGGGACAGACTACACCAGCATTTTTATTGTTTTAAAAGATAGATAATCCCTTTATTACCCATTCCCCATTTTTGCATAACCAACACAGTTATATTAATATACTTTTAACCTCTGTGATTATCTTGTATCTAAGTCTCTGCAAAACTGCCCCTTTATTTCAGTACTTTTGACAGACTTGCAGTTTAGCCAATCAGTGCCTGCTCCCTTCACGTGCACGAGCACAGTGTTATCTATATGAAATACATGAACTAACACCCTCTAGTGGTGAAAAACTGTTAAAATGCATTCTGAAAAGAGGTGGCCTTCAAGGTCTAAGAAATTAGCATATGAACCTCCTAGGTTAAGTTTTCAACTAAGAATACCAAGAGAACAAAGCAAAATTGGTGATAAAAGTAAATTTGTTTAAAAATTACATGCTCTATCTGAATCTATCTGAATCATGAAAGTTTATTTTGGCCTAGGCTGGTCCCTTTAATTTAAAGTTAGGGGGTGTTAGGTTTAGGGGTTAATAGTTTAATTTAGTGTTTTGCGATGTAGGGGGCCAGCGGCTTAGGTGTTAATAGGTTTAGTTTAGTAGTTGCGATGTAAGGGGCTGCGGTTTAGGGGTTAATAGGTTTATGTAGTGTTGTCGATGTGGGGGACCGGCGGTTTAGGGTTTATTTAGTGTTGGCGATGTGGGAGACGGCGGTTTAGGGGTTAATAATTTTAATATAAGGGATATAAAGTTTTTCTTTCCAGATTCATATACAGTATAATATTTTTAACAACTTTCTAATCAATTATTTTCTTGGTATATTTTATTGAATGAACAGCAATGCACTACTGGACGTTAGCTGAACACATCTATAAGCCAATGACAAGAGGCATATATGGGCAGCCACCACTCAGCACCTAGCTCCCAGCTCCTAAGCCTACCTAGGTATTATTTTCACAGTCCAGGAATACAGCAGCACTCACCCCTTATGCCAAAACTTCCATCTTTATTGGGACATAAAAGGTAAAAAAGACAACGTTTCGGATCTCTAGTCCTTAGTCATGTCAATACATTAATGTAGGGGTCCGAAACGTTGTCTTTTTTTACCTTTGATGTCCCCATAAAAAGTGCTGCTGTATTCTTGGACTGTGCTATATTATTTGGGGTTTTGTGTGGAACCCTTTGCAGCTTGCACTACCCATTATCATTGTGCTGTACCATATGAACTTTGTAGGTATTATTTCCAGCCATGGAGACCAAGAGAACTAAGCAAATTGGATAATAGAAGTAAAATAGAAAGTTGTTTAAAATCAGAATCACAAAAGAAACATTTGGGTTTTCGTGTCTCTTTAAGGACACATAGAATTTCCTTATAGGTTTTTCTAGACCATGTACCATTTTAATAGCCCTCCTATTGTCACTGTGACACACTGTTTTGAGTGTCTTCTCCAGATCACATTATGGATAATCATTTTCTCATTGTGTCATGGATAAAAATGGGTTGAAGAGTGCCTATATTACAACAATCTGGTATTTTTTTATTATAAACTAATATAAATGAATTCTGAGGGCTGATCTTCAATTTTTCCAGGGCTGCTTTTGATTTCCAGACTGGCCCTGGTTTAACATAACTAATGAAAGCACAAGCACCAGCAAGAAAAGTGCAAGTAAATAATGTCTCTGCTTTAGTGCTTTGACCTTTTAGCACCATGAATTGACCAAACACCTGCCTCTCTATAGCTTGGTGGGTGGCAGCCTCTAATGAAGTCAGAGGGCACACAGGGAGGGTCACTGGATATGTTTTGTGATGTGCTTCATGTTGTATTGCTAGTCCTCATGTTCTCACTAAACTGAACTAGTCTAGTTATTGTTGCCATCAAAACACAAATTAATATGTATACCGGCGAGCCTAAAGGGCTCGCGCGGAAACAGATGCATATGGGGCTTGGTTAATTGCCCCCCCATGTATTCATGCCCTACTCTATGGAATGTTTTCTAATAATAAAGCTATTAATATATAATTTTTAAAACTATAAGAAGTCGTTTTATATAAAAAACTAAAAACTATCCCTTTAAGATAATGCCCCTTGTTTATGGTCTGTAGCCCTACAGTTATCACTTGAGACTAACACCATGCCAACCGTTGTATATGCACTGACACTGGCCAATCCGTAACAAAGGGGATTTCTATTATGAGTAAGTAATGAAAGTATATTACATAAAGGGGGATATTAGAGAAACTGTGATAAACTGTGATATAGATAGATCATTATTTAACGGCAAAGGAAGTAAGATAAATTACATTCAAGAAGCTTTTAAAGGGGTGTGTCCCAAGCTTGGAAAACAAAGCATATTTTTTTTGCTCTCCGCATTCAGCGAGGTCTTGCGGACCTGATCCACACTGTCGCAAGACCTTTGATAAATTTAGGGGTTATTAGTGGGGTACTTTGCAATAGGCTTTGAGGTGGTTTAGGGGTTATTAGTGTAGTGGGGTACTTTGCACTAGGTTTTGAGGTGGTTTAGGGGTTATTAGTGTAGTGGGGTACTTTGCACTAGGCTATGTGGCAGTTTAGGGGTTATTAGGGGGGTACTTTGCACTAGGCTATGTGGCAGTTTAGGGGTTATTAGTGTAGTGGGGTACTTTGCACTAGGCTATGTGGCAGTTTAGGGGTTATTAGTGTAGTGGGGTACTTTGCACTAGGCTATGTGGCAGTTTAGGGGTTATTAGTGTAGTGGGGTACTTTGCACTAGGCCTATGTGGCAGTTTAGGGGTTATTAGTGTAGTGGGGTACTTTGCACTAGGCTATGTGGCAGTTTAGGGGTTATTAGTGTAGTGGGGTACTTTGCACTAGGCTATGTGGCAGTTTAGGGGTTATTAGTGTAGTGGGGTACTTTGCACTAGGCTATGTGGCAGTTTAGGGGTTATTAGTGTAGTGGGGTACTTTGCACTAGGCTATGTGGCAGTTTAGGGGTTATTAGTGTAGTGGGGTACTTTGCACTAGGCTATGTGGCAGTTTAGGGGTTAATTAGTGGGGTACTTTGCACTAGGCTATGTGGCAGTTTAGGGGTTATTAGTGGGGTACTTTGCACTAGGCTATGTGGCAGTTTAGGGGTTATTAGTGGGGTACTTTGCACTAGGCTATGTGGTAGTTTAGGGGTTATTAGTGTAGTGGGGTACTTTGCACTAGGCTATGTGGCAGTTTAGGGGTTATTAGTGTAGTGGGGTACTTTGCACTAGGCTATGTGGCAGTTTAGGGGTTATTAGTGTAGTGGGGTACTTTGCACTAGGCTATGGCCTATATTTAACAAGGTCTGGCGGACCTGATCCGACATTGCGGATCAGGTCCGCCAGACCTCGCTGAATACGGAGAGCAATACGCTCGCAGTATTCAGCATTGCACCAGCAGCTCACAAGAGCTGCTGGTGCAATGACGCCCCCTGCTGAGGGAGCTGTCAATCAACCCGATCGTACTTGATCTGGTTGAATTCCGGCGATGTCTGTCCGCCTGCTCAGAGCAGGCAGACAGGGTTATGGAGCAGCGGTCTGAAGACTCGCCAGAAACACGGGCCCACAAGCTCCCTACGGAGCTTGTTAAATGGGCCCCTATGTGTAGCTTTAGGGGTTTTTAGTGTAGTGGGTTATTTTATGATGTAGGGGTGTGGTGGTTTAGGGGTTATTAGTGTAGTGGGGTACTTTGTGATGTAGGGGGTGTGGTGGTTTAGGGTTATTAGTGTAGTGGGGTACTTTGTGATGTAGGGGTGTGGTGGTTTAGGGGTTATTAGTGTAGTGGGGTACTTTGCTCTAGGCTATGTGTAGCTTTAGGGGTTATTAGTGTAGTGGGGTACTTTGTGATGTAGGGGTGTGGTGGTTTAGGGGTTATTAGTGTAGTGGGGTACTTTGCTCTAGGCTATGTGTAGCTTTAGGGGTTATTAGTGTAGTGGGGTACTTTGTGATGTAGGGGTGTGGTGGTTTAGGGGTTATTAGTGTAGTGGGGTACTTTGTTATGTAGGGGTGTGGTGGGTTAGGGGTTATTAGTGTAGTGGGGTACTTTGCTCTAGGCTATGTGTAGCTTTAGGGGTTATTAGTGTAGTGGGGTACTTTGTGATGTAGGGGTGTGGTGGTTTAGGGGTTATTAGTGTAGTGGGGTACTTTGTGATGTAGGGGTGTGGTGGTTTAGGGGTTATTAGTGTAGTGGGGTACTTTGCTCTAGGCTATGTGTAGCTTTAGGGGTTATTAGTGTAGTGGGGTACTTTGTGATGTAGGGGTGTGGTGGTTTAGGGGTTATTAGTGTAGTGGGGTACTTTGTGATGTAGGGGTGTGGTGGTTTAGGGGTTATTAGTGTAGTGGGGTACTTTGTGATGTAGGGGTGTGGTGGTTTAGGGGTTATTAGTGTAGTGGGGTACTTTGTGATGTAGGGGTGTGGTGGTTTAGGGGTAATAGTGCAGTGGAATACTTTGCAATAGGTGTTGTGGTGGTTAAGGGTTAATAGTGTAGAGGGGTAGTTTACAATTTGGGGGTGTGCTGGTTTGAGGTTAATAGAGTAGTTTAGTGCAACTGTTCCCTCTGGGCAAACTCTTTACTTGAACTTTCAGGTTGTGTAAAAAGTTTGCGCGTTAAATGTGTTTACGTTCGATCAATCGCATTTACTTTCAACTTGTAACACGAATGGACTTTCCGGCTCGATGCCGCACACAGAAAATATGGGGAGCTTAAATTACCGTGAGTTTACGTAAACAAATTTGTGGTAATTTAAACAGCTCAGGAGGTAATATGGATTTGAGTGTAAAAAACATCACGATCTTGCGATCACGCTTATGCTCCTCACACTAACGATAACGCTCCATTAGGGATCTAGTCCTTATTGTGCAACGCAGTGCTTAATTGCTGATATATGCTATGAGATAATGTCCCTTTAGCAGTTTTGTTTTATTATCTGTGATATATTCCACTACACCCAGGCACTTCTATCGTGCATTTTGTTTTTTTACCACTAAATTAATCGCTGTGCAGTACTTTAACTATGTATATTACCCCTATGCTGAGGTTAAACACATAGCATTGCAGGGTCGCTAGTTATAAAATGACCTTCTCTATGAAATAGAGCATGTTACTTTATCACCATAATGGCGCTTTAAATGAAAAGTTAACTTTGACGCACCACTATGCAGCTTTCTAAAGTAAATGTAAAATAAATGTTAGTTTAATTCATCATTTTTGTCAAATCGATCTTTTTAAACATTTAAAAGTACCTTTTACACTGATCGCTCCAATCGTCGTAACTCTGCCGAATCTCCGAATTAAAATAGTGCCGAATCTACCGAATAAATCCGAATAACTTTGGATTTATTCGTATTTATTCGTATTTATTCGGTAGATTCGGATGGCCATGGATTACACTAGTATTGTACAGTATATTAGGTTATATCACTCTGCTATAGGTTACACCTAATGTACAGTACATAATACTAGTCTAATCCCACCTAACACTTACCGAAATTCCGAATTTCCGAATTTCCGAACCGAATCTAACCGAATCCAGCCGAATTTATTCGAATCCGAATGAATCCGAAACAAATCCGAACCGAATTTATTCGAATCCGAATGAATCCAAAACAAATCCGAACCGAATTGATTCACATTTTTCCGAATTCGAATTGCTCCGAACCGAAATTCAAAAAAATCTGAATCGATCCGAACCGAACCAAATTTTTTCGCCATGCACATGTCTAGCAATTGACCAGCAGCGAGGTTTTCTGAGCATGCGCAATATACTAAGCCGCACGAGAACGCGCATGAATGTACATGTAAGAGCGGGTGGGACCGGTCTTACGTGTAATGGAGAGAAATACGGAAATGATTGGGTGGGCGGAGTAAAAATGGAAAGAGGTATGCGATTTCAGTTTCTAAATAACTTATAAAGACTAATCATTGTAAAAAAAGTTATCGACTGTAGTTAACTCATAAACATTAATGGATGGCATTAATGTGGATGCTCTAAATTTACTTTCAGTTTAATTTTAACCAGTTTTATTCTAAAATAATAAATAGAAAAGTATAAAGTGTCAAAGGAATTTTGTATCCGCAGTGACCAGTTCCTTCTGACAGCTGCTCATACATGAATCTTTACAGCTCATCCTGGTGCTGTACACTAAAGTACAGTATTGCTTTTACATTGCTACAAGTTACCGCATGCTGTACGTGACCACGCTGTCTGCACTACACGCTATAGAGTTGTTAGCTAGTAAGTTCAGTGACACCTCCTTACACTATATATAGCTTATGTAAAAATAGCCACTGGATCCTAATAGCAGGGGCTAGATTACAAGTGGAGCGCTATTAGCTCTCCACTTTGTAATACCAGCCTACGATAATGTGCGCTGGTATTACAAGTCAATCGCAATGCGAATGGAAGCTTGCGTTTGCATTGCTAGGAAGCATTGCGCTCACGATAGAGCCCGTTTCTGCTTGTTCAGACACGGCATCAGAACCTTGCGCAGGGGATAAGTAGCGCAGCGATGGCAGCATTTTAAAATATATATGTATATGATTATATTCATATACGCTGATTTGTAATTTAGCCCCAGATGTTACATAAATTAACCGGGGGAGAAAGAGAACCTCAGATACAAGGTATATGGGAATAAAAGTACATTTACCTATCTGACACAACAAAAACAAAATTCTAGAATTATATAATAAAATTACATACGAAACACGTTTTCTCAATTAAAGCAACAAAACATAATTTCCGATAAATAGCCACATGACAAGTGGAGCGCTAACAGTTGCATGTGAGCAATATCAGGTTTAATGTGGCCATTTGGAAGTAGGGTGCATATTACAAGTTGAAAGTAAACGCGATCGGTTGAAAATATCGCATCCTCAGAGCTCTGGTTAACTGTTACGCTCAAATTAAAAGTGTCACAAAATACATCAAAAAGATATTACGAAGTACACTTACACTCATAACACCACCACCATGTAAAACATGGCATAAAAAAGTAATAAGGGCTCAAAGATATGTGAAGAATATCGGAATATGAAATATTAATATTTTCTTGTTGGGTTAGCGCACTTGAGAAAACACAATCAGGTTTGTGCGTGAGTAGGATGTTAAGTTTTTTTTCCACTTTTCACGCTCCTTTGTCTTCTATGGGGGAATACGGTAATTGCGATATTCGAAGTTCGGCTTATTGCGCTCATTGGGTTAGCACTCCTGCAAAATCTTTTTACTTTCAACTTTAAATACGAGCGCTACCCAACACGCATTGCCAGATTACTTCTAGTGGAGTTAGTGCCCGAGCGGAGTGCAAATTTAATGTTCCACTTGTAATCTAGCCTAAAATGTTTAATTATGGATAATAAAATACTGTATATATTTGATATTTACTTACATTAATTTTGACGGCTTTTACAGTATTTAACTTATTAAAGGTCTGTTTCACTGTAATGTCAAAAAGCACCAACCAGTGGGTTCTACTTAATATAAATCATTGCAATATGTATTATGTATAATTTTAAAAGGCTTTTACATGGCTGTGGTCTTTACAGGAAGGCACACAAAATTAACATCATAAAAAACTATACACACACATGTACCTATACACAGACACATGTACATATATACACCCACACACACATGAACATACACACAGACACACGCACACATGTACATACACACACATGTACATAAACACACACGTACATACACACAGACACACACACATGTACATACACACAGACACACATACACACAGACACACACACACATGTACATACACACAGACACACATACACACAGACACACACTACACACACATGTACATACACACAGACACACACACATGTACATACACAAAAACACACACACACATGTACATACACACACATGTACATACACACAGACACACACAAGTACATACACACACATGTACATACACACAGACACAATGTCAAAAAGCACCAACCAGTGGGTTCTACTTAATATAAATCATTGCAATATGTATTATGTATCATTTTAAAAGGCTGTGGTCTACAGGAAGGCACACAAAATTAACATCATAAAAAACTATACACACACATGTACCTATACACAGACACATGCACATATATACACCCACACACACATGAACATACACACAGACACACGCACACATGTACATACACACACATGTACATACACACACATGTACATACACACAGACACACACACATGTACATACACACATGTACATACACACAGGCACACACACACACATGTACATACACACACATGTACATACACACAGGCACACACACACACCTGACATACACACATGTACATACACACAGACACACACACATGTACATACACACACATGTACATACACACAGACACACACACACATGTACATACACACACATGTACATACACACAGACACACACACACATGTACATACACACACATGTATATACACACAGACACACACACATGTACATACACACAGACATACACACACATGTACACACACATATGTACATACACACAGACACACACACACACACACACACATGAACCTACACACAGACACACACACACATGTACACACACATGTACATACACGCAGACACACACACACACATGTACATACACACACACACACACACACACACATGTACATACACACATGAACATACACACAGACACACACACAAAATTAACATCATAAAAAAAGCTTGGATCTATGATAATAATAATGGTAGGACAAAAGTGCATTTTATTAATAAACAAAATAATTGATAAACAAAATAATAAAGTGTATTGAAAAAACATAATAGCAATTTACCATAAAATATGTGCAAAGATTCAGGAATAAAATATATTTTTATATAGATAACTTTTTATTTAATTTAGGAATGCACTTTCTAGGTGTGTAAGAATTTGTGCTTGTTCTACATACTATGACTAAGTAGCACATTTTAAAAACCCTGCACTGGGGAGCAATTATGGCCCCTCTTACCTTATGATGAGGATTCTTTCCTGCTGCACACGCGCTTGTGGCGTACTGTCTCCTGTGACATCACTGCATGCTGGGAGGTGAGGTCAGAGCTGCAACACTTTTGTGTTAACAAGGGGCAAGATCCCCCATCTGATTGTGCTTGGGCAGAGTGTACAAAAATTGCTCTATGAGTCAATCTGGGCCTTTATCCACGTGAGTCAGTCCAATATAATGCCCCCTTCTGCCTAATTAACCTCCAATTTTAAAAAAGGCTAAGCAAAATAATTCCCTCCAAAACCATTTGACGTTTATTAACACTTCCCTGCATTTATGAACATATAGATTAACAGAATAGAAAAGAACTTGTATAAAAATGTTGTTTATTGCTATAAATATTGTTGTTTTATTTGTGGGGTGCATTGCTATTATTTTTTATTGCCCAGCAAGTATACATTTTGCATTTTATATCTATATACTGTATAAGTATTAGGAAACATAATATCACAGAGGTTCTCAGTATTACCAATTCTAGGGCCCTCCATACTCTTCTTTTTCATTTGTTATTTAAGTATTGATCATATTGTTTAAGGGCAATAGGCACTATACTTTTAGGTAGTGGCAGCTGGTGGCAGTACAGAGTAGACTCTTTACTTCTGTATTATTCATTATCCAGCGCTTTTTTCTCCTTTTTAGTTTATTTATTCTTTCCCTTTAAAAGCTTGCAGGATAGGAATTTACAGTTAGGTAACACTATATACTCCTTCGGATATGTCTGAATTTAAATATGGGGATTTTTTAGCCCCACCAGTAAACAGAAAAACTTATCTCTCAGTAAGGAAGAATCAACAACATTAAAAAATGTAAACCTCACTAATCCAAAACAATTATTAGAAAAATTGGAAAAATTAAGTCGTAAACAAATAATAAACTGGCACAATAGTAATAATTTAGAATGATATCTGAAATATAATATTATACCCAAAGGATTATGTCTAGTAAAAACTCCCATTATGGACAACACAGAAGTCAAACTATTAACGGAATGGAACTAAGCATTAGTGTGTTCCTTCAAATGTATTAATATCTTTATTAAATACAGAAATAAAAAAGTAAAAAGTTTGGGTGATCAAATTAAGGATATGAGGGAGAAACTAAATGACTTTAGGGGAGATGTCTACTATCAGGAACTAGATAGGGAAAACAAAAATAAATTAGATACGCAAAACGCGTCAGACCAGCCTTCCTTGTATCCTTGCATACCCATGAATCTTTTTAACTTTTGTTAAATAAAGTCTATTATTTTATTCCCCCCTCCGAGTGCTCAGATCATTGCTTCTCTGTTTTCTTACTGCTGGATTGGTCCCCATCGCCGATTTGAAGCACCACACTGCAATCTGGAGCTAGTAGTTTTCTCCTTGGGAATGTTCTCCACTTACCGGGTTCTCAGCTTTCAGTTGCAGCAACTTCTTGTAACGTCACACGCTGGGACAGCTCTCCTTTTGCCAGCATGGACTGGAAGATACCCGCCACTCATGCAGCAATTGGATCGCAGGAGTTGGCTATCCAGGGTGAATTTGAATAGTGCCTGCACTCCATCTCTAACAGGACTACATATGCAAAGGTACTGTGTATTTAACTTACTCTCCATTACAAACATGCTGTTGTTTTGAGCTAATGACTATACTATACACCATAATTCACAGTCCTAACTTTTATAACACTGGGGATCCAATCTACAATTGTGTTTATTATCCAATGTTTTTGCAGAAAAACCTGCTTTGTGGATTTGTATAATACTTGTATAAACATACAAAATAATATCCCAAAACAAACAGGAAAGTAACTTATAATTATATCTTCTCTGTTGCAGCCTTTCCAATTTGCAGTGCCTTTCCTAGGGAGAGGGAATACCTAGTTTACTAAGGATATTTTCTTTAAGCAAACACACTTTTTTGAATTGCTATACTTTATCAACAACTTTTTAAGTATGCAAGAAAAACCATCTTGCTCTACAGGTTCTTATTTTGACCTGGAACACAGAAGAGCTTTCTTTAATACCATTTTTAACAACCAGAGCAGTGAACATGATCAACAACCAAACATTAAATCCAAATGTATGGCCCTTGAAACATTTTTGTCAACTGATCTTAGGCTCATGTGGGATACCGTGACCTTTGACCACTATTTAGAATCTAACAAAATCCCCAGAGGACTGCATTGGCACAAGTTCCCCACATATCAACTAGAGGACCAAGACCTGATAGAGGAGTGGTATTAAGTGCTTACTTGTTGCTCCAAAACACTATAAAATAAAAATCCTGGTCAAAGACAAACAAAGGAGAAGGGACAAGCTGAAGGATCTTATTCACTCAGACAAGATGTCACTAAATACCCTAAAAGAAAATGACACATATACTGCCCTAAAGGGACAAATGAAAGAATATAAAAAAGCTAAAAACTGATCTAGCTGAATTTAAAAGAAATAAATTTGATAGGGACAGAAAGGACTATGAGAGCAACAGAGTCTAATTTTGGCCCCAATATGGAACAGAAGATTCAGGCGCTACTCTGGCCGTAAAAAAGATACTAAGGATAAAGATACTCCAAAGTCAATATTGAAGAACCATAAGAAGAATAGAGACAAGAAGGTGTCTTTCTCCTCCACTGATATGGAGTCGTCAGATCCAGAGCCCAACTCACAGGGGTCATCTGAAATAGATAGCGGCTCTGCAGTTACTTCTTCACCAGAAGACAAACCAATGGCCACCAATGCACCTATCACCTCACAAAAGAGTGTCCCTTTAGGTGCAAAACAAAAAGGTCCCAAAGGGGAAACAAGAAGAAACACACGGAAGGGCAAGAAATAATGGACAATAGTCTGAACATTGTCAACCTTTCAGACTATAATTTGACCAATGAAGAAAAATCTCTCCTGTCAAGAGGACTAGGCTTTTCTCCAACTAACAAGTTCTCAATATGTTAAACCATCTTGGATTTCAAAATGTTTGTCCACAACATGACATTGAAGACATTTTTCACTGAAGATGAGCCAGCCCATGAATCACAGGAGACCAATGGACTCACACATCCCACACGAACCAATCAAAATACTGATTAAGAAGAATTGAAGGATTTTAAAGATCACTGTGCTCTGGAGGTTATGAGAGAAATATCTATCAGTGGGAATCAATTTAATGGTCTCAGAATGCAATCTGTCATTCCTCCAATAATAAAAAACATGGATTATTATCCCATACAAATTAGCCTTACATTAATGCTTTTCAAAGCAGTGTAGAAAGCGATTTAATCACATTGGCTGCAGATATAAACAAGAACCCGTATCAATACACTCAAAGAAGACTCGCCAGAAACACGGGCCCACAAGCTCCGTTCGGATCAAACATTTTATCTTCAACTCTGCGGCACAGCTATGGGGGGAAAATTCTCCCCCTCAAATGCCAATCTGTTTGTGGGTTGGTGGGAACTCCAACACATATTCTCTGACTGTAACATCTACCACAATCATATTATTTTATATAATTGGTTTATTGACGATATGATATTTATAATTGACAGTACTGAGGGAGATAGTTTCTCCATTACAGACTTTCTGAATTATCTCAATGACAATACTAACAGGCTACGCTTTACTGGTGAGTCTAGCACAAAAAAGGTAAACTTCTTGGACCTTACATTAGAGAGTTTAGTTGAAACATGCACTAATATGTCAAGTACATGCCAATTCCGCACATCCACCTCATCTCTTAAATTCCATCCCAAAAAGCCAATTCCTCAGACTATGGAGAAATACTAATTGTAAATCTACTTATAACACACAATCTGAGGAACTTAAGAATACACTCCTCAACAGGGGCTATGATCGTAATGTACTGCTCTTTGCCCAGAAGGAAGCTAGAGGTGATCCAAAACTCAATAATGATAAAAAAATCTAGGGGATGGTTCACAGAAGGAGCCATAGTTTTCAGTACCCCATACACTCCACAATTTGACAAAATTGTTCAAATCCTGAAAAACATTTTAAGTTATTAGAAAATGATCAGGCTTTGGCACCTGGTATGGATAAGTGTAGGTTTGTGTCTAGAAATCCAGAAACCCTAGTCTCCAAACTTTCACCAAGTATGGTTCAGACAAATAAACCAAACAAAATGACCTGGCTACATTGGAAGGGTAACTTCAAATGTAATACCTTTAATTGTAAAGCTTGTAAAACAGTAATTTTGGGACAACATTTTCACTCCACTGTTACGCAAAGAACATTTTAAATTAACCTTTACGCCACATGCATAACCAAATGGGTCAATTATCTAATAACTTGTCATGACTGCAAACAGCAGTATGTAGGCCAAACCTCTTGTGAGCTCCGAGACAGAGTCAGAGAGCATCTCAGGGATGATGAGAATTTTAACAAAGATTCCACAATAGCTAAACACTTCAATGGACTGCACCTCACAAGTGTTCCTAACTTTGGAGTGCAGATCATTGAGATTGTTAAAATGCATCCCATGGGTGCTGACAGACATAGATTGCTAACAAAAAGAGACCTATTTTGGATACTAAAGTTGAATAGAAGACATACAAAGGGTGTTAACCTGGAGTGGGATGTCTCGTATTTTATTGATTAACCCCCCCCTCCCTTCTTTCTAGATAACTTGTCACAAAAATAATAGTTAGCTCTCCTGGGAACATTGAATTAATCACATTAGTATTTTTTTAAATGTGTTCCCCAACTACATACATTCATTATCTCTAGAATACCACTTATTTCAAATAATGAATTTATATTTTAGTAATTTTAGGCTAGCGACTCTGGCTAAAGTTAAACACACAGTAGAGCAGGGTCGCTAGTCTAAAATGACATGCTCTAACAAATTAGCGCATTCCTTTTTTTGCTATTCATCCTACGCTCAAAATAGGGGTACAGATATAATTTAGCGGTTAAATCCGCACTTGTGCACTGTATTGCAAATAAATGTTTTCATATGATTTGATATTGTCACTGTATTTGCACAATAGGCAGGCTTTTGAAAATAAAGAGCAGTTTAGGGATATAAAAATTGGGAAGCCTGGTGGGATCCGTATTTCTGTTCTCCTTTAATAAGTTGAACAGATATGGGCAGATATAACTGAGCCCGAGATCTGAGCCAACCAATCACTGCATAGAATATTGCAGGCTCAGGTAAATCTCACCATAGTTATAATGAAACCGCTCTAGTCTTCAGGAGGGAGAGGAACAAGCACACTTCTCTGAGGTATTTCACAGCAAAACCAAACAAAATAAATAATTACTTACTAAAATACCATTTAGTAGGAGCGCCATTCATAATATAATATTTTCTATTGAACCAGTAGTGAAAACACCTTTTGTTCAAAGCCTATATTATAATTCACAACTCATATATGTATAAAAAATCTCTACATATAGGGGCCTATTTATGAAATGTCTGTCCAACATTATCCAATCAGCGGATCATGTCTGACAGACATCGCTGAATGCGGAGAGCAATACGTTCTCCGCATTCAGCATTGCACCAGCAGCTCTTGTGAACTGTGATTGGCCGCTAACAGGGGGCGTCAATCAACCCGATCGTATTCAATCGGGTTGATTTCCCGCAATGTGTGTCCGCCTCCTCAGAGCAGGCGGACAGGTTATGGAGCAGCGGTCTTTAGGCCGCTGCTTCATAACTGGTGTTTCTGGCGAGTCTGAAGACTCGCCAGAAACACGGCCCTTCAAGCTCCATACGGAGATTGATAAATGTGACCCATAGTATAAAGAATACAGTACATACATTAAATAAACCAATAAAGGATATGCAAATATACAGTGATTGTCCAAGAAGTTAGTCTAGGTGTCTGCTGCTTCCGCTACCGGTGCAACATCTATGGCTACAAATAATAGATGATCCACTCTCTACAATGATAAAGAAATGCGCAATACACCCTCTAGTGCCGTATTAAAAGTTCATTTCTTTAATAAAGAAATTCATAAAATACACTCACAAATCATACCTCATGGATATGAGGAATGTGTAAAGCTTTAACTTAAAGGGACATTAAACACTTTGAGATGGTAATATAAAATGATAAATCGTATATATAAAAAAACCCTCTGCAATATATTTTCATTATTTATTTTGTTCCCTTTTCCTGTAATTCCATTCTGAGGTTGTGAGCTTTTCAGTTGCTATTAGAAATGGAAGTGCAGAACATTGTTATATTCCACACAGCCATTGGCTGCACACTATCGTGACCTATTTATAACTGTCCCTAATTAGCCACATCAGAGAAGGTAACCTAAGTTACAACATGGCAGCTCCCATTGTTTTATAGACACTAAGTGTCCGCACTTATCATTGCACAAGCATTTTTTGTGAAATGCTTGTGCAATACTACCTCCTGCACATTTGCGGCCAATCGGTCGCTAGCAGGGGGTTGTCAATCAACCCAATCGTATCCGATCGGGCTGAGTGCTGTCTGCCGCCTCAGAGTTGGCGGATGAGTTAAGGAGCAGCGTTCTTAAGACCGCTGCTTCTTAACTTATGTTTCTGGCGAGCCTGCATAATAAATCGGCCCTTAAAACTTAACACTTATTTTTTCAATATTTAAAAAGCTAATGAAACTTAAAAACTACATCTACATGTTATTCTCAGACTAATCTTTTCTCTGCATACATCATTCTATCTAGCATTTATTTAGTGTTTAATGTCCCTTTAAATAGTCCCCTCTGGGTATGCAGCTGCCCCTGACCTGTTTCGTCATGGCACCACAGTATGACCTTCTACTAAGTATCTGTGTTGTAAGGATATTAAATAGAGGCAACAATACATTGTACATTAGCTATTATGTGGACTTGTAGGAGGAGTGGGTGAAGCCTCTGAGGAAGCAGGGAGAAGCCGTGAGAAACGTGTCAGGCCATTCCCACGTAGTGCTGCAGGTACCGCCTAGCAAGACTGGAGTGTCTAGGAGCTGTCATTAATGGACACGCTAACCTGTTAGCATTGACTAGAGGGGCAATTTTACCTCTTGTAATATCTGAGACAGTGGAGACACCTATCTTTAGCTGAGGAGTCGATTAGGAGGTCCTATTATTAAGCTGCTGTGCCAAAACAGGTCAGAGTGAAGCTGAATACCCAAAGGGGACTTTTTAAGTGAACGATTTACACATACCTTATATCCATAATATTTGATTTGTGAGTGTAGTTTAATGGAACTTTTAATGGAACTTTTAATACCGCACTTAGGGCAAGATTACAAGTCGCGCGACAAATCAGTTGCCAAAACTCCACATGCGTTATGGCTTTTTCGCATTTGGGGTTGCGCAGCTATTACAAGTGGAGAAATAACTTATTTTGCGCATGCATTAAGCCGCGTAATGCAAAATTCTAAATAAATATTTCTCTATATAGGTGATGATTTTTGGAATGCTATATCTATTTATTGGGAGATATGTATATGAATATATATATATGTCTAGATATCTCGAGATCTATATGCAAATATCTAAATACATCTGAGATATTGTTTAATGTGCATAAGATTGTAATGTAATATTGTCATTATCTCCATAGTTAAACATATCTCTATACACATAAATCTATGTTTCTCTATGTCAATGTAAAATCCCTGCGTAGGCTTTTTTTTCCAACACCCGAGAGCTTGTATTCGCCCTTATAACCATTGTGTGCAATATTTTTTTTAAATGATTTTTATTAGACAGTGTTAATATGAGCGTAACTGTACTCTGTAATGTATTTTTGAAGTGTTTCGTGAAACTTTTATGCTGCACAAAACTGGCAACTACAGCTCTTCGAGAAGAGAAAGGATTGTTGCGTAAAAGGTGAATTTACGTGCACAATCTTGTCAAAAAAGAAAGATATTTTACCTCAAAAGTTCCTCAGTAGCCACCTCCCATTGTAAAGGATTTCTAAGCAGCATTTTAGTATGTCTGTCCCGGGACAGCTTAGGGGATGAGCCTCGTGAACTCTCATATTATTTCACCAATCAGGTAAAGGAAGCTTACTATGAAATCTCATGAGAGTTAAGTCAAATCTCATGAGATCACAGTAAGAGTTCATGACCTCAGCACTGCTGATGCTGATTGGCTGCTGTTCATTTCTTCATTTTTATTTTTATTTTTACCTACAGCTGGGAGCAGCTGAGTATAACTTTTCACACAGAACTTACTCTGCTGAGCTGAGGAGATTGTGAGGTAAAATATCTTCCTTTTTTATATAGAGATGCTCAGGTGATATTTTCCTGTCAGCTTTTTACAGTTATGCTGCATCAGTTTCAAGTGTTTTAGCATATGAGTATTATGTCACTTTAATCTATATTACAATGTTATCGGTAGAGCTGAACATCCCTTTAAGGTGTGACGTCACTTCCTTACTTCTATACAGCCCCTTGCTTATGTCCTGTAACCATACACTTATTGCTTGGGACTATACCATGCCATTAGTTACATATGCACTGCCAATAAGTCAGCTGGCAAAACGGTTATGAAAATGAGTTATGTTCTTATATGGTGAGAATATATTAAGGCCAACAGCTCACGTTGTCTTCCTACAAAGATTTATTTGCCTATTTGCTGTAGCATTAGTTTCCACCTACACAAGATAAATCAATACACGAGGTGATTTCCGTTAGCACATGCATTATTTAGTTTAGTGTATTGAGTAACTAGCTTATCTCTGCCAAACACGTATTTTGCACATCACTATGACATTCTTGGCAAGCTCTTTACTTTTAAAACCATGAAAACTTTCTCTACTTGCAAAGAGTTTGTGGAAAAGAGCGAGAATTGGCACCCAGACAGCAAGTAACGTCACCTAGCACAGCAATGCGAGCTGCATTTACTTTACAGATGACATCTAGCATATTTATTGGGCTAATAAGACACCCAGATACTTATCCTGCCCTTTACATATTTACATCTTAAACTCCTTTTTATATCTCAACCCTTCAGTTTTGGGAACATTTATATCTCACAATAGGCAATACCTCTCAACAATCCCAGATATTGTTGGATTGTCATGGGTTAGGAGGTTTGTGTCTACTGCAGCTTCCTGGTTTCCAGGGACTGCCCAGCTCCATGATAGCCCCAACGTCTTCACCACCCTGCCCTTGCCTCGTGCTGCAGATCTGCTCACAAAAGACAAGTCCCCCTCACCTCCCCTATTGCGGAAAGCCTCAGCAAATGCTGGCAGCAGTGGTGGCTCCAGAAAGCTTATTATGGGGGATGAAGGAAATACTCTTTAGTGGAATCACAGGTTATCTATGGGTGGGGACAGTGGAGGACGTATAGATCCATGAGAAGGGTTAAGGTGATGGAAGGTGGAGGGCAGAGCCAGGTGTCCCAGGGGTGTGATTAGGCAATTATGTGACGTGACGTCTAAAAGAATAGGGGCAGTAATAGCTTTTTTCCTCCTCAGCCCAATCAGGGTGCAAACTAGATTTCTCTGACTGGCAGACATGCTGGGGGAGTCCTGAGAGATTCTTCAAAAGCAAAGTCCATAATTCCAAAATATCTTCATTTCAATACAGGTGAATTCCTATGACGTCAGTTATTTTATTAATCTTTGTGCTTAATAGACGTTTATATTCTGATCTGTACATCTGTATTTGTGTATTTCATGATGTAAGAAGATGGAAATATTATTGTGCTGAGGGTTCCTATGCATAACAATTTGAAAATTGCTTTGAAATATAAACTTTGTCCCAGGTGGGGCTGCATGGACTGTAGTAAAAAAAAAATCAGTGGCAGAGAGGCTTAAATGTTTTTAAAGACAATTGTTTATTTTATTTTTTTGCAGTTGAAAGATTGTATTATAAAATGTATAACAGTTTGTTATGAAATTGACACACAGTAGGTCATTTTCTACACCATTTACACATTTTTCCTGCACTGTAGCAGAGGATTCTGGGTAAATATATTCAAATTCACTCTACAATGCCTTGCTTTTTTATTCAAATATCTGCTTTTAAATGGATTCCTTCATGCCAGTTTAGTACTGCTCCAGGCATCTTTTAAAGGGATAGGAAAGATAATTAAACTTGGATAATTCAGGTAGAGCATGTCATTTTAAGATACTTTAAAATTCACTTATATTTTCAAATGTGTTTTGTTCTTTTGTTATCCTTTGTTGAAAAAGAGTATGCACATATCCTACATGAGTGGGAGCTATCTGCTGATTGGTGCCTGCACACATTTGTCTATTGTAATTGGCCAACTAGATGTGTTCAGCTTGCTGACAGTAGTACAATGCTGTTCCTTCAGCAAAGGATAACAAGAGAATGAAGAAAATTTGATAATAGAAGTAAATTGGAAAATTGTTTGAAATTGTATGCTCTATCCAAATCATGAAATTTTTGGGGTTTCCTGTCCCTTTAAGAATAGCAAGGATTGAAGGATACAATAATAAAAAATATGTAATCTGCCGCTTCAATCTCATTAGATTAGCACATAATAGGTTTTTTTAGATGTAGGTGGTATAACTAAAACAAACAGGATTACTTTAGAGTTCATCTGTTGATCATCAACTATTTTTGAAGTCCTTTGTATATCATTACACATCATCAGGCTTGTAAAGCCATCAGCTAAGGTAAAAAATTATTTGTGATGACTTCAGAATGATTAGCTAAAACCCTTGATTACTTCACAAGCATGAGCAGCCAGTGAATGACTTTGGAGTCATCTCATTTAAATACCTCAGGATGGTTTCTGATGACTAGTCTGGAGTCACTGATTACTTCAGGATGGTTTCCGATGACTAGTCTGAAATCACTGATTACTTCAGGATGGTTTCCGATGACTAGTCTGGAGTCACTGATTGCTTCAGGATGGTTTCCGATGACTAGTCTGGAGTCACTGATTACTTCAGGATGGTTTCTGATGACTAGTCTGGGGTCACTGATTACTTCAGGATGGTTTCTGATGACTAGTCTGGAGTCACTGATTGCTTCAGGATGGTTTCCGATGACTAGTCTGGAGTCACTGATTACTTCAGGATGGTTTCTGATGACTAGTCTGGGGTCACTGATTACTTCAGGATGGTTTCTGATGACTAGTCTGGAGTCACTGATTACTTCAGTATGGTTTCTGATGACTAGTCTGGGGTCATTGATTACTTCAGGATGGTTTCTGATGACTAGTCTGGAGTCACTGATTACTTCAGGATGGTTTCCGATGACTAGTCTGGAGTCACTGATTACTTCTGGATGGTTTCCGATGACTAGTCTGGAGTCACTGATTACTTCAGGATGGTAGTAGATTCAGAAGTAATTTGAGGAAGCACTTCTTTACAGAAAGAGTGATTGATTTATGGAATAAACTTCCTCAAGAGGTAGTAGCAACAAACACTGTGGGGGACTTTAAAAATGCATGGGACAAGCATAGGGCTATTCTACGAACTAGATAAGTTTATACTGTTAGGTAAGGTCGGGCAGACTTGCTGGGCCTATGGCTCTTATCTGCCGTCAATATCTATGTTTCTATGTTTCTATGATTCCGATGGCTAGTCTGGAGTCACTGATTGCTTCAGGATGGTTTTCGACGACTAGTCTGGAGTCACTGATTACTTCAGGATGGTTTACGATGACTAGTCTGGAGTCACTGATTACTTCAGGATGGTTTACGATGACTAGTCTGGAGTCACTGATTGCTTCAGGATGGTTTTCGACGACTAGTCTGGAGTCACTGATTACTTCTGGATGGTTTCCGATGACTAGTCTGGAGTCACTGATTACTTCAGGATGGATTCCGATGGCTAGTCTGGAGTCACTGGTTGCTTCAGGATGGTTTTCGACGACTAGTCTGGAGTCACTGATTACTTCAGGATGGTTTACGATGACTAGTCTGGAGTCACTGATTACTTCAGGATGGTTTCTGATGACTAGTCTGGAGTCACTGATTACTTCAGAATGACACAAGTAAGATCTTCCTTTTTGACTAGGGTAGAGCAACCAACCCACTGTCAAACAAGTATGATTGCCCAATTAGTAGCTCCTGCTGATACTCCTATATATAGACCTGTCTATTCTCTGGTTATCTGCTCACACATCCTTTTATTCCCATTGTCTATTTGCTTAATCATTTTCATACCTCGTGCAGTGCTCCCCTAAAATAGCACCTGGTCAGAACAGCAGATACTCAGGTAACTCTTGAGACTGATAATTTGGTATCTAGCTTTTATTATTTTCATTTGTACTTTCCTCATTTCTCTTTTTGCTTCCTCAGGGAAGAGCAGACATAAAAGTTTCTTGATGTTCCCCGAATCAAGGTCAGTAATGTCCCTCTTTTTTGTCTCTTGAGTTCCCTTTTTTTATCCTGTTCTCTAAGGGACCTCAGCATTAAGGACTAAATAATATATCTAAATCAGGGGCACCTAAACATTTTACATAAAGGGAAGGTCACTAATGGTGCAGTTGGACAGGGGCTAAATGACACGTATGCTAAAGAAATCACCTTGAAGTTGTAGTCACATTGTTTACATAGAAATTTAGCTATACCTATTATAAATGAATTTAACTGTATATACTATACACTACTTACAATTACAAGACTTGGTACAAATACACACGCTTAAAGGGATATTTAACCCAAATTTTTTCTTTCATGATTCAGATAGAGCAGGCAGTTTTAAGCAACTTTCTAATTTACTTCTATCATCAATTTTTCTTTATTCTCTTGTTATCTTTATTTGTAAAATCAATAATTTAAGCTTAGGAGCCAGCACATTTTTGGTTCAGCACCCTGGTTAGTGCTTGCTAATTGGTGGCTACATTGGCTACACCAATCAGCAAACGCTACCAGGTTCTGAACCAAAAATGGGCTGGCTCCTAAGCTTAAATTCCTGCTTTTCAAATAAAAAAACCAAGAGAACAAAGTAAAATTGATATTAGGAGTAAATTAGAAAGTTGTTTAATATTGCCTGCTCTATCTGAATCATGAAAGAAAACATTTTGGGTTTCATATCCCTTTAATGACCTAATAAGAAGGGTGGAACAGCTTTTGTGATAACAAATTACTGATGTGTGTTTTCTGCTGAGGGCCACACAAAAACCCTGGGTGGTGTCACATTTGGCCCTTGGGGCACAATTTGGGCAGCTGTGATTTAAAGGGACAGTTTACTCAAAAATGTTCTTCATTTTAATTTGTTCCCAATGATCCACTTTACCTGCTGGAGTGTATTAAATTGTTTTCAAGTATTTCCTTTACCCTTATATTGGCATTTGAAATAGTTGATTTAGCCTGTAGTATCAACACCTATTCTGAAAGTTTCTGGCCTTAGGTCCAAGCTATAAATAAGCGTTATATAAATAAACGAAATTACACTCCCAGTGGTATATAGAAGAAATAATGTAATACAATTTGAATATTCCATTGTTCTGTCCAAGTATTGGTGTTTGGTTTATGAACAGATATAAGATAAAGAAGCAGCTATATGTTTCCAATATGCGATAAAGTAATGAGATCTGATTATACCTACAAGCTTAACCCATTTTATTAGGTTGTGGCTTCAAAAAACAAAATCAGCTTTTTATATAGACAAATAAACCTTAAAAAGCAAATTCTCATACATTTTATACTCTGCAGTTGGTAAAAAAAGTAATTGGAAACACAATAAGGGAAAAACAATTTTACAGTTTACTCTGACGAAGCAAGGAGGAGCCCTGCGAAACGCGTATAGCCATGCCCACATACACTTACAGTGACGCGTAATCTGTCTGCGGTGGTGGTGAACCCTTGCCAGCTTTTTGAGAATGCCACCTGGAGAACAAACTCACTTTTAAGGGACTTGGTAACTCCAGTGCATCTCCTTAGTTGATTAGGAGTGTGGTGAGAGAAGTTAATGGACCATAGAGATCAGGGACACAAGGAGGCATCAAGGACCCAGCAGGTGGTCCTCTGTACAATACACCTGTTACATACCTCACACTGTTTGAGGTCTTGTTTGTGAGTGTTACTATTTGACGTGCAATAAATAAGTGTTTTACGTATACAATGCACTTAGATCGCTTTTCTCTGTTTTGTGCTCCATGTCTTGTTTGTCTTAGATCTTTTACAGTTTACTGTCACTTTAAATAGGACTTTGGATATTATGTCCCTATGACCATGATTGGAATACTTTACAAAAATACAGCCTGGCTTTTCACAGCTTTTGGTGCTATTGAGACAGCAGATATGGTCTTTATCCAGGAGATACCCAGGAAACCTGCATGTGATTCGCACAATGGACAAATGTTCCACTCTTCTTAGGAACGAGCATTGTGCTTTTGGTAAGTAAACATGTTATGTGGTTTAATACGGATTCAGATTCGTATGGGGTAAGGATTTTCCGTATTTATATATTAAACAATAAGACACGTCTGTCCCCAGTCACGACAATTACGGTGTCTGTTGAAGGTCGTCCTAATGGTTAAAGAAAATGTACAAAGTTGTATGATATGTTTTAATGATTTAAAGGGCCATTATATTTGAAAATATAATTTGTTATAGCAAGCCTGCAGCTCTATGTGTTTAACCCCTAAATTTGGGTTTAAACACATAGTAGAAGTATGGCTAGGGATCCGCCAAGCACTGCTAGCCCAAAGTGGAATTTTCTTTTAATCAAATCAGTGGCACTAGTTACACGGCTGGGTCATGTGACTAGAGCGTCAGTTTCTGTTCAGGACCAGCCATTCTTGCAGGGGTTAAACACATAGAGGCACTGGGTCGCTAGTCTTTATTCACACTTTATTAAAGGGACATGAAACCCACATTTCTTATTTCATGATTCAGATAAAGCATACATTTTTAAGCAACTTTCTAATTTACTCCTATTATCATGTTTTCTTCGTTCTCTTGGTATCTTTATTTGAAAAGGCAGAGCACCATTTTCAAGCAATATGGGGAAGGAAAAGGATCTCTCTGCTGCTGAAAAGAGTGAAATATTTCAATGCCTTGGATGAGGTAGGAAAACATTAGATATTTCACGAAAACGTAAGCGTGGTCATCGCACTATTAAGAGATTTGTGGCTGATTCAGAGCACAGACGGATTTGTGCAGATAAAGGCACATTGAGGAAGATTTCTCCCAGATCCATGCATCGGATCAAGAGAGCAGCTGCTAAAATACCATTGCATAGCAGCAAATAGATATTTGAAGCTGCTGGTGCCACGGACATCAAGGTGTAGAGTCCCCCAGAGTCTTGCAACTGCGCATAAATCTTACATTCGGCCACCACTAACCAATGCTCACAAGCAGAAACGTCTGCATTGGGCAGAAAAATACATGAAGACTAATTTTCAAACAGTCCTGTTCACTGATGAGTGCCGTGCAACCCTGGATGGTCCAGATGGATGGAGTAGTGGATGGTTGGTGGACGGCCACCCTGTTCCCACAAGACTGCGACGTCAGCAAGGCAGTGGTGGAGTCATGTTTTGGGCCGGAATCATGGGAAGAGAGCTAGACGGCCCCTTTAGGGTCCCCGAAGGTGTAAAGTTGACCTCTGCAAAGTATGTGGAGTTCCTGACTGACCACTTTCTTCCCTGGTACAGAAGGAAGAACTATGCTTTCCGTAATAAAATCATCTTCATGCATGACAATGCACCATCTCATGCTGCAAAGAATACCTCTGCATCAATGGCTACTATGGGGATAAAAGGAGAGAAAGTCATGGTGTGGCCTCCATCCTCCCCTGACCTCAATCCTATTGAGAACCTTTGGAGCATCCTCAAGCAAAAGATCAATGAGGGTGGGAGGCAGTTTACGTCCAAACAGCAGCTCTGGGAGGCTATTCTGACATCTTGCAAACAAATTCAAGCAGAAACTGTCCAAAAACTCACACGTTCAATGGATGCAAGACTTGTGAATCTGCCATCAAATAAGGGGTCCTATGTTAAAATGTAACGTGACCTGTTAAAATGTTGTTCAAAGTTTGATTGAAATAGCTTTATATATTTAGGTAAATAAGAAAGATATAATTGGCATAATAATTTGGAACAGGGTGTATTGTACTCTGTGATATCACATGCTGAACAGTCCCTAATACTGAGCTGCCCAGACACATACTGCACAACTCTTATGTAAACTAAGGGTTATTTTTTGGTGAAACAAGATTGATTAGATTCTATCAGAAGTTTATATTTACAGAGAAGCATACGTGCAAAATTAGCCTGCTTTACTTGTGCATGATCAGTCAGTGTCTGTCCTCTAAGTATTAAAACTTTACATTTATAATCAATCTGGTTAAGTTTTTCTGTGAAATGCCCAAATTCTCATATCATATATACAGTATATATAAAATAAAATAATAATAATAATAAAATAATCTTACTGTGCATGAGATTTAAAAAGTTTTGCTTCTGTTTTTTCCCCTGCATGAACACAAAACTTTTTTTCCAGTTTAAAATTGAATATATTTGGAACTACTAAAGTTTAAAGATTAAACAGACTTACAACAGATCTACAAAAAAACTTGTAAAGCGATATCAGTAGAGTGATTTCACAGGGCTTTGGTTGGATGGAGAGGAGAAATATCAGTGTGAGGTTCTAGATGACTATTAGAGATGTTGATAAACCTGCAGAAATGGCAGATGAACTCAGGTTCCAGACAGGTAAATTGCACCGTCACCTTAAATTACTGAGCCAAAAAAACGAAACAAAGTCTTAAGAGTCTAATCTTTGTGATGAATTTCACCTCAGTCTGTTAAATAAATAGTTTTTTGGCTATCTTATTAAAAGAAAATTGTAGACATGTGCAACGCTAAAAATTTAATTTCGTTTTTATTAGTTAAAAAAATAATTTCGTTTTGGCAAATTAGTTATGTTAAGTTAAATTGTTTTTCCGGATTCGTTCATTATTTCGGATCCATTCTTTATTCAAATTCATTATTCTATTCTAAAGTTTAAATTAGAATAATGCAAATGAATAAAGAATGGATCCGAAAAACAAAAGGATCCAAAAAAATTATTTAACTAAAGATAACTAATATGCTGATGATTGCCGAAACAAAATTATTTAAAACCGCTGCCACCCACTTCGCCGTCACTAAATAAAGCTATTAACCCCTAAACCACCATCCCCCCACATCGCCAACACTAACTAAACCTATTAACCCCTAAACCGCCATTCCCCCGACATCTCCTACACTAACTAAATCTATTAATCCCTAAACTGCAGTTCCCCGACATCCCCGACACTAACTAAATCACTAACTAAACCTATTAACCCCTAAACCACCATTCCCCCGACATCGCCCACACTAATTAAACCTATTAACTTCTAAACTGCAGTTCGCTGACATCGCCGACACTAACTAAACCTATTAACCCCTAAACTGCAGTTCCCCGACATCCCCAACACTAACTAAATCACTAAATAAACCTATTAACCCCTAAACCATCGTTCCCAAACATCGGCAACACTAACTAAACCTATTAACCCCTAAACCACAGTTCCCTGACATCGCCGACACTGACTAAACCTATTAACCCCTAAAACGCAGTTCCCCGACATCGCCAACACTAACTAAACCTATTATCCCCTAAACCGCCGTACACCCACATCCCAACACTTACTAAAACACTAAATAAACCTATTAACCCCTAAACCGCCGTACACCCTCATCGCCAAAACACTAAATAAACCTATTAACCCCTAAACCGCCGTACACCCTCATCGCCAACACTTAACCTATTAACCCCTAAACCGCCGCCCCCACATCACAACAACCTAAATTAAACTATATTAACCCCTAAACTTACACCCCCTAACTTTAACATAATTAAAATAGATCTAAATTAAAGTTACAATTATTAACTAACTACCTATTAAAAAATAAATACAAACTTACCTCTGAAATAAAAATAAAAACCTAAGCTAGCTACAATATAACTATTTACTAACTACCTAGTTAAAATAAATACAAACTTACCTGTGAAATAAAAATAAAACCTAAGCTTACACTAATAAAATCAAACATTACTAAAAATAAAAAACCTAAAATAACAAACGAAATTATCCAAAACAATTAAATTTATTTCTATTCTAATACCCCATTTAAAAAAAAAAAAAAAACAACCCACCCCAAAATAAAAAAACCCTAATCTATAATAAAATACCAAGGGCATTGTAGGGCATTGCCCTAAAGTTAACAGCTCTTATGTAAAAAAATAAAAACAAACACCCCCTAACATTACAAACCCCCACCCCCCAAACCCACAAAATAAAAATAAACATAAACTTCCCATTCCCCCAAAAAGGGCATTTGTATGGGCATTGCCATTAAAAGGGCATTCAGCTCTTTTTCGGCCCATTAAACATAAAAAATGCCTAATCTAAAAAATAAAAAAACACACCCCAAAAAAATCCCATTACAAATAACAAACAAAATTATCAAAAATAATAAAATTATTCCTATTCTAATACCCTGTTTTAAAAAACCCCACCCCAAAATAAAAAAATCCCTAATCAACAATAAACTACCAATAGCCCTTAAAATGGCCTTTTGTAGGGCATTGTCCTAAAGTTAACAGCTCTTTTGCTAAAAAAATTACAACACCCCATAACAAAACTAACTAAAAAAACCTAATCTACCCATTGCCCTGAAAATGGCATTTGTATTGGCATTGAGCTCTTTTACTGCACATAAAAGGGCATTCAAATCTTTTTCGGTCCATTAAAAAAAAAAAAAAAAGCCCTAATCTAAAAAAAAACCACCCCAAAAAAACAATAAAAATACCTAACACTAACCCCAAAATCGATACTCCCAGTTGCTGAAGACCGGCGAAAGATCTTCATCCCAGCGGCAAAGCATCTTCATCCAGACGGCTCCATCCCAATATAAAAGGGGTACCTTGCATTCAATCTTCAGTATGCGGTGGTTGATTGCATGAAGAGGACCTCCACGTAGGACTGATAGAATTCCGCTTGGACCTCCACCTCCGCGCATCCACCGACCGCTCCGCCTCTGCTGGGAGGAAGATAGAAGATGCCAGTCCCGCGATGGATACAGATGGAGCAACCTGGATGAAGCTGGGATCAAGATCTTTTGTCACCAACTGTGAGTACCGATTTTGGGGTTAGTGTTAGGTATTTTTTTTTTTTATTTTTTATTTTTTTAGATTAGGGCTTTTTTTATTTTAATGGGCCGAAAAAGAGCTGAATGCACAAAAAAAGGACAAAAAAGCAAGGTATGCCTGTAGCCAGTTTTGCTCTTTTAAACCACAACCAATTAAAATGGTCTGAGCTTGTAAGGTGATCAGACCTCCTTTTCAGTCTATACACACAAATGCTTCCTTATTTTATTTCAGTCTGTATATTAGAAGGCGATACTTTAAGAGAACAATTGAAAATGCACATTTTAGTACTTATCTCTCCAACTTCCCACTGGGAATGTAATTTATTTTATCATGTTTACATAGCTTTTCTATAGCCAATGTATTGACCTTTAAAGTTTAGGTGGAAGATTCAACAGCCAACATCAGCTAGATGTTACATAAGGATAATGTAAGTAGCGGCGGTTTACGGAGCGGCAGATTAGGGGTTAAAAATAATATGCAGGGGTCAGCGATAGCGGGGGCAGCAGATTAGGGGTTAATAAGTGTAAGGCTAGGGGTGTTTAGACTCGGGGTACATGTTAGGGTGTTAGGTGCAGACGTAGGAAGTGTTTCCCCATAGCAAACAATGGGGCTGCGTTAGGAGCTGAACGCGGCTTTTTTGCAGGTGTTAGGTTTTATTTCAGTTCAAACAGCCCCATTGTTTCCTATGGGGGAATCGCGCACGAGCACGTTTTTGAGGCTGGCCGCGTCCGTAAGCATCTCTGGTATCGAGAGTTGAAGCTGCGTTAAATATGCTCTACGCTCCTTTTTTGCAGCCTAACGCAGCCTTTATGTGGACTCTCAATACCAGAGTTATTTTTATGGTGCGGCCAGAAAAAAGCCGGCGTTAGCTACGCTGGTCCTTACCGACAAAACTCTAAATCTAGCCGCTAATTAGCAGGACAAAAAAAAATTTGGAGGTTAGTCCTAATGTTCCAAATTCTGCTAAGCATATAACATTTTATCTATATGAGCTTCAAATTGGGATTGACAGCTTAAAATCACCAGCTCTAACAAATAGCTAAAACCCAGCCCCTACACTGCCCAGATGCCAACTCCACATCACTCAACCACACCTGAAGTCTCAGATTCAGATCACCGAGGGACCAAAGCATTGGCATGCACATGAAAGTTAAACAACTGAAATATTAAACATTTACACATCCAAAATGAAAAAAAAAAGAATCAACTTACTTTTTAACAAGATGCCAGTGACGATCTAGCTTTATAACCCTGCTAAATTTGGAGATAATCTATTCAGTAGTTTTGGCTGTAGCTATGTCTAAACTTTTGCTATAGCATATTTCTACATTTTGTAAATTAGCACCTTTTAGTTTAAAGGGATACTAAATTAACTTTCATAATTCTGAAAGATCATGCAGTTTTAAGAGACTAATTTAGTTCCGTTATCAAATTGTGTACAGTCTTTTTATATACGCACACTTTCTAAGTCACCAGGTCCTACTGAGCTTGTTAAAGAGTTCAGTGTATACGTAGATGAGTCGGATATGCTGATGGCTGTCACATGATAAAGTAGGCTGGCAAATGTTGAAATTTGTCATAAATAAATCTACTACTCGTTTAAAATTCAAAGTAAGCGCTATTTCATTGTCCTTTTATAATGCACTTGTTGATTATACAATTCTACTGTATTTAATTGGCCTTTAATTGTTTTGTAACATAGTAACATAGTAACATAGTAGATGAGGATGAAAAAAGACCGAAGTCCATCAAGTTCAACCTACACAAATCTAAATTATAGACAAAAAGCTCCAGTTAAGTATAAATAATCCCACTAATAGGTGACCCATTTAATACTAGCAATCATATTCATGAATTTTGTTTATAGACAGAAATGTATCCAAATAAGTTTTAAATGTATCTAGGGTATTGGCACTCACTACCTCCTTTGGTAATGAGTTCCACAATTTTTTTGCCCTTACAGTGAAAAAACGTTTCCATTGCAGGAGATTAAATCTCCTTTCCTCCAACCTTAAATTGGGACCTCTGGTCACAAACAATTTTCTAGGAATAAACAGAGCTTCTGCCATCTCTGTATATGGGCCTTGAATATATTTATATAAAGTTATCATGCCACCTCTTAAGCCCCATTTTTCTAAAGAAAACAGACCCAGTTTGGCTAGCCTCTCCTCATAGGTTAAATTCTCCAATCCCCTTATTAGCTTTGTGGCCCTTCTCTGAACTTTTTCTAGTTCTGCAATATCTTTTTTTGCGATCGGTCCCCAGAACTGCACTACATAGTCAAGGTGAGGTCTTACCAGGGCTTTATATAGTGACAGAATTATGCTTTCTTCCCTTGAGTCAATGCCTCTTTTAATACATGCTAGTATCTTATTAGCCTTTGAAGTTGCTGCCTTGCATTGTGCACCCATCTTTAGCTTGTTATCTATATCTATTACTACCCCCAAATCCCTTTCCTCCTGTGTTTGGCTAAGTCTTGTCCCATTTAAATAATACGTTGCCTGCTTATTTTTACTTCCAAAATGTAGAACCTTGCATTTTCCCGTATTAAATCTCATTTTCTATTTACCTGCCCATACTTCTAATTTTTGCAGGTCCCTTTGTAACAAAAGTTCATCCTGTTCTGACCTAATGACCTTACTTAACTTAGTATAGTCTGCAAAAATAGAGATGTCGCTATTTAATCCTAGCTTGAAGTCATTTATAAAAATATTAAAAAAAATAGGGCCCAGCACTGATCCCTGGGGTACTCCATTTACTACTACTCGTTGCTCCCTATCTTTTATCCAGTTATTTATCCATAAACTAACATTTTCAGCTATTCCCAGTCTCTTAATTTTGTGCATTAATCTCTCATGTGGCACTGTATCAAACGCCTTTGCAAAATCTAAGTATATCACATCAACTGATTCCCCTTTATCTATATTTTTACTTACTTCCTCATAGAATCTAATTAGATTAGTTTGACATGATCTATTTTCCTAAAACCATGCTGATTAGAACTCATAATCTTGTTTACATGAATATGCTCATCATTATAATCCTTTATAATCCCTTCAAATATCTTCCCCACTATTGATGTCAGACTAACTGGTCTATAGCTTCCTGGATCATCCCTGCTTCCCTTTTTGAAGAGTGGCACCACATCAGCTTTACGCCAATCCTTGTATGTACATTAAATGCTACAATCAAACAAAATATGACATTTCAACCAAAATAGTTATTGCAGACCACATTTTTAACTATCTTATCATGTAAAGTCCAAACTTAAACTTCGGTTGCAATATTTTAAGCCATAATCTAATTCAGTGTCAAACAGGTGGAAATTAATTTACTTTTTTAAATAGCGAGATGATTAGATGTAGGATTTATTTTGTAATACTAAAGTGATCCTGACCACTAGTCTACAGGAAACTTTTAAATGTATTTAAAAATAAAGTTTTTATTTCAATAAAGATCATTGCTGTTTTTATATTGCACAAGACTGCGTTATACATAAAGTTTCTCCGTTTGTGATCAGGTCCTTATCTGTAAATATTTGCGTGAAATAATCTATAGGAAAATCTTAAATATCACCAACAGAAAATGTTAGGAATTTGTTATTTACTTAAATCTGTTACCATTTATATATAAATATATTTTTAATATGAGTCACCAAACAAGTTCATTCTGCTAAATAGAAATGTGATTACAATCAAAAGCCAAATCAGTGAACAACTATTACAACTGCTATAAAGTTTTGAGCTCATTTATACTTTATCTTACCATTTAGTATGGATTGCCCCATGAGTGTTAAAAAATCTGTGCAATAGATTTTGTAAGAGTGAAAGCAAAATATCAGTGATATTTACTTAAGTAATTCGCTCTTATTAACCAGTATGTTTAACTTGACGTTGGCTCATATGGTAAACTGGAAAATCCCAACGGGATGCCTATTTATTTGCTTTGGTGTCATTTTATAATAATCAGCTCACAGTGTTGCTTGGCACAGTCTAGTTTAGAGATGCATAAGTAAAATAAATAAAGCTGGACTTGAATACACCAAGACAAGCAGAGCCAGATGTACGTTCCCTGCTATGTTCTCAAGTTCAGTATATCTGCTATTCTCCTGGGTACTGGATCACGCGCACAAGATCATACAAACTGCCTTGGAAGAGCTCTCTCAGCGCCACCTGAATAGGCTGCCAAGAAATGGATACAACATGTGCCCATTTAAATAATGTGCCAATTTAAATAAATAAATTGACAATTCTT
Source organism: Bombina bombina (assembly GCF_027579735.1). Lineage (NCBI taxonomy): Eukaryota > Metazoa > Chordata > Amphibia > Anura > Bombinatoridae > Bombina > Bombina bombina. Next base: position 49,021 of record NW_026511784.1, read on the forward strand.
TAATTGTTAAACATACGCTCACTTAGCAAGTAATTACCGTATGTAAATAAATACATATATCGTCATTATCATTCCGCAACAAAAGTGTTACCACAACAGCTAGAAATCACAGAGTAATTATAACTGCAGGTGTTGGCGTTTTGACACTCGAAGTAACTGTGCCATGCGCGTAGATAATGAAATTCTGTTTTACCGCTAAGAATCCTAAACAGATTTAGATGTTGCTGTTATAAAGAAGTATGTTACACCACAATAAATTAACAAGAAAAGCAGATTTTTGTTTCTTTTTCCTGATTTTTTTCCTCTTCACGGTGATAAAAAATTTAGAATTGTCAAAACAGCTCAGTTGGAAGTAGTTAAATTCTCAATACCAGATGTTCAACTTTAGGCAGAGAGAACAGCATTTAAAATCCCAAATTAATTTAAAGAAGATTTTGTTTTTATTTTTAAGAAAAGGGTCAAAGATGGGTTTGGACCGTTGACATGGAGAAAGTTTTACATTTAGCATAAACTTTTATGTGCTTAGTTAGTTGGTGCACTTTAAAATGAGAACAAATTGTGTATTAAACAAACGCTTGAGTGAGTCTACAAGGAAGTATTCATTATAACAGGTTAACGTCTTGTTGCCTTATTGCTATGAAGATAACTTTGTGGTACTAGGCCCAATACAAGACATATGGAATTTAAACCCTTCTAGTTCAAAATGTGATCTTGTAATAATTTATACAAAAGATCATTCTTATGGTGTTCAACATGTGGGTAAGTCATTAAGATTCCACCAAACTGGAGGAACCTGATGGCATTTTGGCACAGAAGACACATCTTTACCCACTTTCATTTCACACGGCATAATTTCCCCCTTCGTTTGGCGCTAGGAAAACACACCAACTGTCTAGACTGTTGACAGGAAAACATCCAAAAAATAGCTTTGCTTCCAAGAGCAAAAGGAGCAAGCCGCAGGGCATGAGACGTAGCGTTGTTCACACATTGCCTAATGCCCTAGAGACATCTAAGCACGTTCAGCAAACCCGCCACCTGTCCTGGCAGGCAGTAGAACATTCACCTGATCGGCTTATTATGAAAATTGGACTTTCTCATTAGCTTGTATAAAATATAGAAATAAACTCCGTATACAAAACACATTTGCTACAACCCTAAATGAATAAAAGATGAATAAGTACTGTTCATGTATTACTTATTGCATAACATACGCATTTTGTACATGGTTTTCATATTCATGCCAAACTTGCTTTTTCCTTTCACTAAAACAATTTTATTATTAAACGTTTTATTTACTTGTACAAATGTATCGGCAGCAAATGATTTTCACAGCCATGAACGCACAAAGAATTAGTAGAAAATGCATTTTCATGGAAGACATAAATCACGCCTCTGTGTTGTATAATGTCATCACATTGCAGTTTTGGTGTTAGTTTAATGCTAATGACAAAATGAGGTGTCACATGTGGTTATTATGTCTCAGTAGTTACAGTGTTTGTGCAAAAACATCCTCTTCTAGTGTATATGGTGAGTGGAAAAGATCTTCATATTAACAGTAATCAGTTTATCTCTAAATTCTTACATTTTCTTCTGCTCTCTCGCTGTCCCACTAAAATCTACAATTGTTAGTGATATAAAATGCTTGTATTGGAATATTTATATATGTGTCTATCTATTTGTATCACTGTCTATTACTGGGGGTATTGATGTACAACAGTGAGTGCTGGTTTCATTATTTGGTAACTTTTGATCAGTGACCTACACTGAACATTATATATATATTATATTCATCGCAGTGTTTAACTGCTCACTAAGATTGAAAAGCGCGACTTTGGAATTTCTGTTACTGAAAATCCAAAATTTAAAGGATTATAAAACTGTACAATAAAGAACGATTTTAAACAAATGTTTATGATTTTTCATAGTATAACAAATAAAATGCACTTATCCTGTCTCCAAAACAAAGTTTTAAAACATATTAAAAATTATTTTTTTTTGTTCATCAATTGTCTCACGCCACAACCCACAAAAAAGGCTGTTTTAGCTGAAATCGAATTGACCAATCCTGATGCACAACCACCATGCTAATCTGAATATTCATGATCCTGGTGGGAGCTCCTGACCTCATTCGCCCTGGAAGCAATATGTTATCACATGTGCACAACACCCTTTGCCCAGACATAAGTGCTGGATTAGCGCAGCACTGCCCCATTTCTGCCAATTGTGGCTACAAGTCAGATTTAATATTTTATAAAATTGAAGCTCATTTTAAAATTCCGCTGGTATAACTAGTAATATAAATCTGGGTAAAGAGATCATTATTACACGGAAACTAAAAACACTCCAATAAATTAATTATATTTTATTAAAATAAAAGTTCACATAAAAGTTTGGCATTGACGTATTTTATATTTTTTATGGATTAGTCCAGGGCAGGGGTCAGCAACCTTGGCTTCCCAGATTTTTTGGAACTACATTTCCTATGATGCTCAGACACACTTTAGGCTGGCTGAGTATCGTGGGAAAAGTAGTTCCAAAACATCTGGGGAGCCAAGATTTCTGACCCCTGGGCCAGGGGAAATGCTTATTATGTGCTTGAGGTACTTACCTACTCATCGTAGGTCTGTGTGTGATGTAAACTAAAGCACTATAGGCTACAAATCAATGCGCTTGCACATCAGCTGGTACGCGCACTTAGGTAGACCACCGTGATAGGACTTGTATAATGAGTCCCACGGTGGGTTTGGAAAAGCATCACTTTTGTAATTAAAATGATAAGAAAACAATGCCAAAACGATAATAGTATTTGTTGAAATTTAAGAACTGCATTGATCTCTTAAATGAACTATAATTTTTTATTTTTTATATATTTTTTATAGTCTCATATACCTTTAAAGTCTATACTTTTCTTTAATACACTGCGTGCAAGAGCAGATAAAACAGTGAATGCACTAATATAATTTATAGTCAGTGAACAACAAAAGAAAATGTGACTTCAGGGTGAGTTTAAACCAGGAATTTCCCTGTTTTTTTAATTTGAGTAGTAATTTTATTTCTGACATAAATTTATGTTTTATGCCTTTAGCATTGCGAGTTAAAAAAATAAGAAAAGATAAATGACAACACTCTTACAACCTGTGCTACACAATCTGTAGGTTTCTTTATTTTGTTTTAATAATTTCTGTATGAGGCCTTCTACATGCCCATAGTAAAAGCTAATTAAAGCCCTGAATGGAATTGAAACCTGATCTGGACACTCTAAAAGTACTTTAGTAACTTTATATTTTATAATAATATCACATAAAGGAGTAGCCAGTCAGTAACCAGTGAACTATGGTTAAATGTGATCTTGCTGCACCTTTATTTGCCCTGAATATTATTGTAAATTTAAGACATTTCTGATATAATACAGCTAATACAAAGAAATAATGAACTTCTATAAGGCACCCAGTGCTCTAGCCCCTGTGCTGTTTGGACACTAAGCAATTTCTTTTGCATTTTTTCATTCAATAAAGTCCTGGCATAAGCCTCTTATTTCAGAATCAAAACTCACCTCAAAATCATGAAGGCGGTATTCAAAACCAAGTGGTCCAGCTGATATACGCTGCTCTTTGGGCTATGAGTGAAATGTTGCCGGAAATTGTGTGTAACTGTAATTTCCATCTAAAGGGGAGGAGAGTCCACAGCTTCATTCATTACTATTGGGAATTAAGGAACTGGCCACCAGGAGTAGGCAAAGATACCCGAGCCAAAGGCTTAAATACCTCCCCCAGTCATTATTTTCCTTTCGTCACAGGAGGATAGCAGAGGAGTGCCGAAGTCTCAGAGTAGTCTCTTATGAAGGGTAGTACTCTTCGCAGTGGGACTGGAGTTTTAAAAAGTCCTGTCAGCCTCTCAGTGAGAACCTAGGCAAAAGTTAGAGTCCGGAGATGCAGGGAGAGTCTTTCTGCAAAACCATCCCGACTCATATTAACAGCTCCATAAGCAATCAGCGTTGACGAGTTTCGCTGCCTGCTTTCTTTACTAAAGTCCATGTCAGGAGTGAGGCTACTAACCTATCACACTTGAAGGGCCGTGTTCCTGTTCCACGGCGTAGATTCTGTTAAGATTGTTTCATTTTTTTATTAATAATGATAACATAGAAGACAGGGTCACAGTGTGGCGCCTTTTTATCTTTACAGAATCAAGGGTTAATATTCCTGGAAGGAGGATTATTGAACAGAGGGGATTATACATGATATTGTTTATTGTGTCATTGCTGCGTTATGTGCGAGACGAGGCTCTGGCAATGTGTGGAACTTTCAGGTTACTTGCTAGGCCATTTTTTGGCGCGTTTTTCCCTAATGCATCTGATCTGTGGTGCAGGAGATGTAGCAGTTTCTGTAGTATGGGTCCTAGTAGGTGGGGTGCCTTTTTGATAAATAAAGTTAGCCTATCCAAACGCACAAGCAATGGAGGACTCTGATGTGTTGGAAGGCTCTCCTTCCTTAATAAAGTCTCATTCCTGTGTTTATTGTGAGGAGGTTCTGGTAGATAAGCCTGCTCAAAAACTATGTTCCACATGTATAGATAAAGTTACAACTTCTAAAACGGATGTCCAGTATTACTGAGCCGTCCACCTCTGAGGGTTCTTCGTCCCGTGAGGTGTGTTCCCTACATTCATCTCCGATTGCACATGCAGCCCCCCAGGGTCCAACCATTACTCCTTTGGGAGAGATTAGTTGTCCGTCAGACTTTGTGGACCAACTGGAATTTTCGCTTTCAAAAGTGATCCATGCCTTACCACATTCTGCTAAGCATAGGGTTTATCATAACGGCCCGGCCCAGGGTTTGTCTTCGCCGATGGGAGATCCAAAGGCTCTATACAATGACGAGGCCCACTCCAACTCTTCGGAGGAGGCCCCTTCTGGGTCGGAGTCTGTGTCATCTAAACCTCCGGCGGCGGAGGAGCCTGGTTATAGGTTTAGGATGGAGAATTTGCGCTTTCTGCTATGGCAGGTGCTTGCTACTCTGGAGGTTTCGGAACCTAAGATACCAGAGGATCCTGTGATTCCTAAGCTTGACAAGGTATACGAGGACAGGGTAGTACCTCAGTCTTTCCTGGTTCCTGTTAAGATGGCTAATATTATTAAGAACAATTGGGAACGATTACATTCTTCCTTTTCCCCTTATTCTTCATTTAAGAAACTGTTTCCCGTTCCGGACTCTCAGCTTGAGCTGTGGGGGACCATCCCTAAGGTGGATGGGGCTATCGCTACGCTCGCAAAGCAGATGAGTATTCCCCTCGAGGATAGTTCGTTGTTAAAGGAGCCCATGGATAAAAAGCTGGAAAACATGTTGAGAAATATGTTTCAGCACACAGGGTTTGTTATTCAGCCAGCAGCGGCCGTTGCGACATATTAGTGTGAATCCCTGTGTGAAATGGTCGAGGGGGAGACATCCATCGATGAGATAAAGGAGAAGATTATGGCGCTGAAGATCGCCAATTCTTTCATCTGTGATGCCAATATGCAAATTATTTGCCTGAATGCTAAGGTGCCAGGTTTTTCTGTTTTAGCGCGCACGGCTTTGTGACTAACATCTTGGTCGGCGGACATGACCTCTAAGGCGAGGCTGTTGTCCTTGCCTTTTCAAGGAAAGATTCTGTTCGTTCCAGGATTGGATTCGATTATATCCATGGTTACAGCCGGCAAGGGAGCTTTCCTACCGCAGGATAAGAAGGCTAAGTCTAAAGGATCTACTTTTCATCCCTTTCGTGCGGACAAGGCCCAGTGCCAGCAACCCGCCGCAAAAGCAGACCAGTCCAAGGGATCTTGGAAGCCGGCTTAATCTTGGAACAAGTCTAAGCAGAGCCAGAAGCCTGCTAAGATGAAATCGGCATGAAGGGGCGGCCCCCGACCGATCTCCGGATCATGTAGGGGGCAGCATATCTCTATTCTCAGACGCATGGTTACAGGACGTTCAGGACCCTTGGGTTCTAGAAGTGGTCTCCCAGGGTTACAGGATAGGGTCAGATCCCATCCGCCTGAGGGCAGATTCCTGCTGTCAAAACTGTCTTCAAGACTTGAAGGACGCTTACCTTCATGTGCCATTCCACAGGGACCACTTCAGGTTCCTAAGATTTGAATTTCTGGACCAACACATGCAGTTTGTGGCCCTTCCTTTTGGTCTGGTGACAGTCGGCTCTGCCTTGGAGCTTAAACTTAGTCCTTAGGGTTTTGCAGAGGTTGCATTCCATAGAAATTAAGATTCTGTCCTGGAAGGTTCTCTTCCTGTTGGCAATTGCATCGGCACGCAGAGTATCTGAACTAGCTGCCTTGCAATGTGATCTTCCTTATCTGGTGTTTCATGCGGATAAGGCTGTACTCCACACTGGGTTGGGGTTTCTCCGCAAGGTGGTGTCTAACCATAACATCAATCAGGAAATAGTTGTTTCTTCTTTGTGTGCTAACCCTTCCTCTTCAAAGGAGAGGTTACTTAATAACCTGGATGTGGTTTGTGCCTTGAAGTTCTATCTTCAGGCTACAAAGGATTTCAGACAGTCTACATCTCTTTTTGTGGTGTATTCTGGGAAGTGCAAGGGGCAAAAGGCCTCTGCTACTTCTTTGTCTTTTTGGTTGAGGAGCTTGATTCGCTTGGCTTATGAGACAGCGGGACATAAGCCTCCTCAGAGGATCACGGCTCATTCAACTATAGCTGTAGCTTCGTCGTGGGCCTTCAAGAATGAGGCCTCTATGGAGCAAATTTGTAAGGCGGCTACCTGGTCCTCCTTACACACTTTTACAAAGTTTTACAAATTTGACGTTTTTCCTTCTGCGGAAGCTGTTTTTGGGAGAAAGGTTTTGCAGGCTGTGGTGCCCTCAGATTAGGATCCACCTTTTACCCTCCCAGTTTCATTCAGTGTCCTCTAGGTTTATGTTCCCAATAGTAATGAATGAAGCCATGGACTCTTCTCCCCTTTAGATGGAAAACATAAATGATGCTTACCTGAAAATTTCATTTCCATCGAGGGGAGAAGATTCCACGGCTCCCGCCCGTATCTCCGTTGGGTGGCCCTAAATTTAGTCATCTTCTGGCACCTTTTTTACCATGATATTTCTCCTACTATTCCTGGTTCCCTTGGCAGAATGACTGGGGGATGAAGGAAGTGGGGGAGGTATTTAAACCTTTGACTGGGGTGTCTTTGCCTCCTCCTGGTGGCCAGGTTCTTAATTCCCAATAGTAATGAATGAAGCCTTGGACTCTCCTCCCCTCGATGGAAATGAAATTATCAGGTAAGCATAATTTATGTTATTTCATGCTTCAGGCAGCTAAATTGATTTTGACAAAGCAAAGAGAATACAAACAAACTTGTATTCTCACTGAAAACCCACCCAATACACCCTTAAAAAAACACTAACCCCCTGAAGATCGACTTACAGTTCTGAAGACCGGACATCCATCCTCAAGGAAGCGGCAGAAGTCTTCATCTAAGCCGGGCCAAAGTCCTCAACAAAGCCGGGAGAAGTCTTCATCCAAGCCGGGGGAAGTGGTCCTCCAGACGGGCAGAAGTCTTCATTCAGACGGCATCTTCTATCTTCATCCATCCGGCGCGGAGCGGGTCCATCTTCAAGACATCCGACGCGAAGCATCCTCTTCATCCGACGACTAAAGCTGAATGAAGGTACCTTTAAGTGACATCATCCAAGATGGCATCCCTTAGATTCCGATTGGCTGATAGAATTCTATTAGTTATATTGTAGCTATCTTAGGGTTTATTTTACAGGTAAGTATAGGAATAATTTATTTAATGATAGTAATATTTATTTAGATTTATTTAAATTATATTTAAGTTAGGGGGTGTTAGACTTAGGTTTAGGGGTTAAAAACTTTAATATAGTGGCAGCGACGTTGGGGGCGGCAGATTAGGGGTTAATAAATAGTAGTTATGTTGCGGCGACATTGGTGGCGGCAGATTAGGGGTTAATAAATAGTATGTAGGTGTCTGCGATGTTGGGGGCAGCAAATTAGGGGTTAATACATATAATGTAGGTGGCGGCGGTGTCCGGAATGGCAGATTAGGGGTTAATAATTATAATGCAGGTGTCGGCAATCTCGGGGGTGGCAGATTAGGGTTAATAAGTGTAAAATTAGGGTTGATTAGACTCGGGGTTCATGTTAGGGTGTTAGGTGTAGACATAACTTTTATTTCCCCCTAGGAATCAATGGGGCTGCGTTAAGGAGCTTTACGCTGCTTTTTTGCAGGTGTTAGACTTTTTCTCAGCCGGCTCTCCCGTTGATTCCTATGGGGAAATCGTGCACGAGCACATACGACCAGCTCACCGCTGACTTAAGCAGCGCTGGTATTGGAATGCGGTAATGAGCAAAATTTTGCTCAACGCTCACCTCTTTTTTTTAAGACGGGTTTCTGAAAACTTGTAATACCAGCGCTGCAGGTAAGTGAGTGGTGAAGGAAAACTACTCTTAGCACCCACATAGCCTCTAAAGCAAAACTCGTTATCTGGGCCATTGTTTTTATATAAATGTATTTTCAATGACTTGTTATACCAGCTGCAGAGTATAAAATTGATAAAAAATCGGTTTATTTGTGTATATGAAGTAGCTGGTTTTTCTGGTGAACTGCTGGTGCAATGCCGCCCCCTGCAGATTCACGGCCAATCGGCTGCTAGCAGGGGGTGTCAGTCAACCCGATCGTATTCGATTGGGTTGATTTCTGTCCGCCGACTCAGAGCAGGCTGACAGGTTATGGAGCAGCGGTCTATAGACTGCTGCTTCATTACTTCTGTTTCCGGCAAGCCTGAAAGCTTGCCGGAAACACGGGGGCTTGATAAATATGCCCCATTGTCTATCATAAACACAGGTGAAATGTGTTAATAAACAAGCTCTATAAGCAAAGTATAGCCAGTAAAGATTTTCTTGTGCTCAAACCATAAAAAAAGTCAGTTTTCATTATCTATTTATTTTTTATTCTCATACTTCTACTGCCCTTATACAAACAGCAATACATGGAGTCATTGGATCATATGGCAGCAAATGTTCCTCTTAATGTCCTTCCTATGCAAATCAATTCTTTGGAATAATGAATTTCATGTTGTATATATTGCTTGCACCTTAAACATTCTTCTTTATGTCCTGATCTAATTATCCAGCTACAAAACTATAGGTGCCACGGGAACAGCCCTGTAAATAATAATCCATCCGTTCGTTAGTATTAGATGTAAACATCCATGCGCGTCTAAACGTAATCTCAGTGCATCCCATTGGATTTATTCCGTCCAAAGTGATTCATTACTTTAAAATTAATTTGATTGATGCAAACTAGTAATCATTTTAATTTTCACTTCAGTTTAACATTTTCATCATCATTGCACTCAATATGCACAAGCCAGTAAAGTATTTCTGAATATTAACCCCTTAAGGACCAAGGCCATTTTTCAATTTCTTTCCCTTAAGGACCAGGGCTATTTTTACATTTCTGCGTTGTTTGTGTTTAGCTGTAATTTTCCTCTTACTCATTTACTGTACCCACACATATTATATACCGTTTTTCTCGCCACTAAATGGACTTTCTAAAAATACCATTATTTTCATCATATCTTATAATTTACTATAAAAAAAATTATAAAATATGATGAAAAAATGGAAAAAAACACACTTTTTCTAACTTTGGCCCCCAAAATCTGTTACACATCTACAACCACCAAAAAACACCTATGGTAAATAGTTTCTAAATTTTGTCCTGAGTTTAGAAATACCCAATGTTTACATAATCTTTGCTTTTTTTGCAAGTTATAGGGCAATAAGTACAAGTAGCACTTGGCTATTTCCAAACCACTTTTTTTCAAAATTAGCGCTAGTTATATTGGAACACTGATATCTTTCAGGAATTCTTGAATATCCCTTGACGTGTATATATATTTTTTTATAAGACATCCCAAAGTATTGATCTAGGCCCATTTTGGTATATTTCAAGCCACCATTTCACTGCCAAATGCGATCAAATAAAAAAAATTGTTCACTATTTCACAAATTTTTTCACAAACTTTAGGTTTGTCACTGAAATTATTTACAAACAACTTGTGCAATTATGGCATATATGGTTGTAAATGCTTCTCTGGGATCCCCTTTGTTCAGAAATAACAGACATATATGGCTTTGGCGTTGGTTTTTGGTAATTAGAAGGCAGCTAAATACCACTGCGCACCACACGTGTATTATGCCCAGCAGTGAAGGGGTTAATTAGGGAGCATGTAGGGAACTTCTAGGGTTAATTTTAGCTTTAGTGTAGTGTAGTAGACAACCTCAAGTATTGATCAAGGCCCAACTTGGTATATTTCATGCCACCATTTCACTGCCAAATGCCATCAAATTAAAAAAATCGTAAAATTTTTCACAATTTTAGGTTTCTCACTGAAATTATTTACTAACAGCTTGTGCAATTATGGCACACATGGTTGTAAATGCTTCTCTGGGAACCCCTTTGTTCAGAAATAGCAGACATATATGGCTTTGGAGTTTCTTTTTGGTAATTACAAGGCGGCAAAATGCCGCTGCGCATCACACGTGTATTTTGTCTAGCAGTGAAGGGGTTAATTAGGTAGCTTGTAGGGAGCTTGCAGGGTTAATTTTAGCTTTAGTGTAGAGATCAGCCTCCCACCTGACACATCCCACCCCCTGATCCCTCCCAAACAGTTCTCTTCCCTCCCTCACCCCAAAATTGTCCCCGCCATCTTAAGTACTGGCAGAAAGTCTGCCAGTACTAAAATAAAAGCTATTTTTTAATTTTTAAAAATTTTTCCCCAGCATATTTACATATGCTGCTGTGTAGGAGCCCCATAGCACCCAACCTCCCTGAGCCCCCCCCCCACACAGCTCTCTAATCTCCCCCCTCTCACTATTTGGTGCCATTTTGGGTACTGGCAGCTGTCTGCCAGTACCCACTTTTCAAACTTTAGTGTATTTTTTTTTAAATATTTTTTTTTTCTGTAGTGTAGCTGGCCCCCCCTCAATACCCCCCACCCCCCTCTCCCAGATCCTTTTTATAAATAAAAATTAAACCCCCATCACCCGCTCCCACCATGGATCGCCTCCCGCTCCCACCACAACCGGACCGTTTATATAATGCTAGATCGGGCGCGCGCGGGAGCGCGCACATGCGCGCGCACGCAGCCCCGCACCGTGCACGCGCCCGCACGCACCGGGACTGATTCCGGACCAAGATTCCCAGCGATGGGCCACCCACCCTCCTCCCTGTAACTGCTCCCACCCACCAACGATCGGCACCATCGCTGGCCGATGCAGAGAGGGCCACAGAGTGGCCCTCTCTGCATCGGTGTGCCAGAAAAGGTATTGCCATGATGCCTCAATATCGAGGCATCACGGCAATAGCTTGAAAGCGTCTGGAAGCGATCAGGATCGCTTCCAGCCGCTTTAAACACCTAGGTCGTACAGGGTACGTCGCTGGTCTTTAAAGACCAGGTTGTGTGCGACGTACCCTGTACGACTCGTGTCGTTAAGGGGTTAAAGGGACACTAAACCCAATTTTTTTCTTTCATGATTCATATAGAGCAGCAATTTTAAGCAACTTTCTAATTTACTCCTATTATCAATTTTTCTTCGTTCTCTTGCTAACTTTATTTAAAAAGCAGGAATGTAAAGCTTAATAGCCGGACAATTTTGGGTTGAGAACCTGGGTTATGCTTTCTTATTGGTTTGCTAAATGTAGCCACCAATAAGCATGCACCATGGTGATGAACTTAAAATGGGGCAACTCCTAAACTTAACATTCCTGCTTTTAAAATAAAGATAGCAAGACAATGAAGAAAAAATGATAATAGGAGTAAATTAGAACTTTTCTTAAAATTGCATGCTCTATCTGAATCATTAAAGAAAAAAACTGGGTTTAGTATCCTGTTAATGTCAATTTTCAGGAATACTCAGAGTTTTTTTAATACAACATTGTAGTGCAACTCTTTAAGAACATTTACAATGTAAATATTTCCTAAGAAACCTTCCATAATTGGGGAGACAACTTTTCGGTTTAATTATAAATTCTAATATAGAACCATTATCCGAAAACAGATTTTAATGATATATTTTTTTTTATTGAAGCATGTCACAGTCATTATTATTTTACTTGTATAAAATCCTATCAATGCAATCATTTTCCAGGTTCCATAATTGCAAAAACCAATGTGTTCATTTTCATGACAGACACCTGAGTTCCAATCTAGTCAATTGTGTTTTTTGACGGCTAATATACGCTTTCAACCTCAGATCACAATGCAAACTAGATCACCGTTCTTGTATTTAAAAAAATGTTAGATCAGATATCAGAAAAGTCACCCATATAATGCATGGAACGCATCAACCTTTGGTTATCATAATCCACCCAAGTACAAGTTATCAACTAGACATTGACAACAATATAGCCATCAAATTCAATAGCCAAAGGCATTTTATAACACAATGATGATATCAGCCACAGATCTGCACCTGAAGAACAAGATGTCGCTTCGATGCCATCAATGGCGATGGACTTTTTTGATCACAATCGAATCATCATAATCACAAACAAAACTGAACATGTCATCACCATAAATTAGATGGAAAAACATATCTAAGTATATAAACAACTATGATAAATTGATAAAGATATCCGAATGTATACCTTTCACATTTACATAATAAATTTGTCTTTTATTAAAAAAGAAACAGATGGACTCCATTAACCCCATAAGCTCATAATGAAATTCCAGGTTGACTGTGAAATTGCAGAAGTTAATTTAACTACAGATAATATACTCATGTCTCAATAATTTACGTTAATGGCAAGTTCCCAATCAACATAAATAAATATTGTAGAAATAACAAAATTAAACTAATATTCTGTGATGGGGAGTTTTAATTTTAGAATTTCCATGTTTTTTTATAGATATATGCATTAATGTAAACATCCTACAAGTTTTCCATATTCATTGCATTAATATGAAAATGATAACTGAAGGTTTCTTTAATGTCTTTAATGATAAACGGACAAACCAAATATATGTAAGAAAGACATTTATTTGATTTGTTTGTGTGGTTAAAACCATTACTCTAAAGGCAGGAGAATCTTTTCTACAGGTTGGAGAGAGTTTTTTTTATTGGTGGGAAAGTCTTTTTTGCAAGCGGGAAAGTCTTTTTTGTAGGCGAGAAAGTGTTTTTGTAGGCTGCAAATGTTTTTTTGTAGGTGGGAAAATCTTTTCTGTAGGCGAGAAAGTGTTTTTTGTAAGCGGGAAAGTCATTTTTGAAGGTGGGAAAGTCTTTTTTTTAGGCAGGAAAGTATTTTCTGTAGGTGGAATAATCCATTTTTTAGGCCAGAAAGTATTTACTTTGGGTGAGAAAGTCTTTTTTGTAGGCAGGAAAATATTTACTGTAGGTGGGAACTTCTCTTTTGTAGACAGGAAAGTCTTTTTTCTAGATGAGGAAGTCTTTTCTATAGGCAGGAAAATCTTTTTTTGTAGGCAGGAAAGTCTTTTTTTCTAGACGAGGAAGTCTTTTCCATAAACAGGAAAATCTTTTTTTGTAGGCAGGAAAGTATTTTCTGTAGGTGGACAAGTCTTCTTTGTGGGCGGGAAAGTCTTTTCTGTAGGTAGAAAAGTCTTCTTTGTGGGCGGGAAAGTCTTTTCTGCAGGCAGGAGAATATTTTTTTTAGGCCGGAAAGTATTTTCTGTAGTTGGAAAAGTCTTTTTTGAAGGGGGGAAGTCTTTTACACAAGAAAGGGGAGAAAGTATTTTCTGCAGGCAGGAGAATATTGTTTTGTAGGTGAGAAAGTCTTTTTTTGCAGGCGGTAAAGTATTTTTGCAGGCAAGAAAGGATTTTCTGTAGGCGGAAAAGTCTTAGGCAGGAGAGTCTTCTTTTATGTCAGGTGGAAAGGCTTAATATAGTTCAAATCTACACTGTTCAATAACAATTTAGCAATGTCCTTGTTAGTTAATTGATTCGGTGTCAGACAATAAGTATGCAAGCTTCAATTTTGTTCTTGGCCAATCTTTTACCCTATTAAAAAAACAAAAACATTTTTTTGTGCTGCTTGTAGCAGCAGCGCTATCTACCACTTGAACTTTATTTTAATGTTCATTCATGTCCAGCTGCCATGAAGATGTTCAGAAAATAGGAGACAAATGGATTTTCATTAACATATTTTAAATACAGCCGTTAACAAATTTTAGACAAAATTTGATAAATGATTAATCTGAAACAATATATTTGTCTGTGCACTTTTCGAGTTTTTAACTTTTGACTGGGAACTAAAACTCTATCATTAATATGTTATTTTATTAATTTAGCCAAGTATGTACTTCATATAGCTAAAAGCCAGCAGACAAAACAAAGGAACAATATTTCTGTTTTCTAACAATACCTTTTATTTTGAAGCTAAAATGTAATTCAAGATTTTGAGCACAATATAAAATATATTTAAATGTATATACATTTTATATAATTTATAATAATTTATTAAAGCAGTCAGATATATTAGAGTCCATATTATTATTATTATCAGTTATTTGTAGAGCATCAACAGATTCTGCACCACTAAAAACATGGATCTAATATGCAACTCCCTTACAAAGTTCAGAAAGGACTTTGATAGATAGATAAAATCTCTAAAAAGTTATACATTAAACATTTAAGAGAATCTTTGAAAAATAAATGATTAACTCTTTAGGATAATGTGTATTTGGACTATAGTCCTTAGAGCACTGCTGAAGGAGACTGCGAACAGCCTTAGAGATCACTGCTAATTAATAGTTATATACTAATTTATACTATATGAAAATTGTTCCAGAAAGTTATATTTAAAATATTTTATTTTTGTCTTTAATGGCTGAATCAGAGACCCCTAAGTAAACCACATATTTTGCAGCCCAATGGGTTTTGATCTCCATTAGTGAATTACAGCCAACAGGAGCAGTTTCCTATACACAAAAGTTTTACTATTAAAAATTCGACAGACTTCCGGAGTATGATTCTTTTTGTTGTATTGTGCTGTCAGGGTGGGTATGCCGCTGCGTGTTGTAAGAAACACAGAGCCCGAAGGCTTTAGGAAATAAGAATTCAGAGAGGGTTTCTGCCCTTTCATGTCCCCTTTCTCTCTCTATAGGAGATATTCTCATTTTATTCCTTTCTTTTAGCTGTGAATAAAAAAAAAAGCTGTCCTGTATTAAGAGGCACATCGCAGTTTCAATAATTTGCTTCCCAATGGATTTTAATAGAGCTTGCTGGCTTCAATGCTTTCATTTTTAAACGCCTCACTCTTACGCCTGTTGAGCTACTTGACAGCACTTCATTTAAGCCAGAGGAGTAAGCTGTGAAGTGAGAGATAAGGCTTCTTGGGAACATAAAGAGCAGTCTTAATTATTAGGAAAGCAAGTACCTAAAGAGGAGTTTGATGACAGTTCATGGAAAACAATAACACAGATATTGCAGAGTTTGTGTTGTTTTTAGCTCTCATTAGCCACTTGTGATTAGCTGCAACATTTAAACAATGTGGAAGAAGAATACAGCACATAGAGAGCAAGGGATTCTGGGCCTTAGAGTTTGGCAGCTGAATTCTTTGTGTCAGTTTTTGCCATGAAAACTTAATCAGGGTAAAGCACTACGTCAAGTTTTCTTACATTTTCTCAAACTGAAGAGTTTATAGGTTTATAAAGATGTCCATCTATTGGAGATTGTTTATAAATATATTTATTTGCACTATAAAGGGCTAGATTACGAAAGGAGTAATGTTTATTGCTCCCACGCGTGTGCTAACTTTGCTAGAAGCATTGGCTAGAGTTTGTATTTCAAGTTGAAAGTAAAAAGCTTTCACTCTTGCGCTAACCTGACGTGCGAAAAAAGCTGAACTTCGAATATAGTGGGGAAACCCGATATTGCTAGTGTGCAACTGTTTGTGCGCCACTTGTAATCTTGCCCAAAGTTTTGTAAAACAATATGCAGTTGTGGACAGTTAAAATATTTTTTCTAATAATGCAATAATGACTTCTCAGTGGCACGATGTTACTCCCAAGGTTGGGGTTTGGTGTTGCATCTTTATGTGCATCATGGGCTTGGGGAGAGGGTCCCTGGAATTGTGTCCCTTATGTCGAAGTACCTGTATTAGTCACTCTTTTTTATGCCATTGACTAGTACATGTGTACAACTATCTCCTGTACTTATGCACGTATTGCCAATCATTACTTTATTTATATTGATTAATTAATTGATTGATTATTTAATTAATTAGTTTATTTATTGTTCCTGACCCCCCCCCCCCCCCGAAATAACTCCAGGAAATCATATGCACAAAAAGTTAGAATAGTATTTAATTAAGTTTTACAGAACAAATGATCGCCTAGATTACGAGTTTTGAGGTATTAACCCCTAATCTGCCGCATATCACCGCCACTATAATAAATATATTAACCCCTATTCCACCGCTCCCCGACATATCCGCAACTAAATAAAGTTATTAACCCCTAAACCTCTGGCCTCCCACATCACTACCACTAAATAAACCTATTAACCCCTAAACCGCCAGCCCCCTACATCGCAACAACCTAAATTAAAATATTAGCCCCTAACACTAAATATGGCACAGAAGGGGGAAGACACTACTCAGTTGGTAGAATATAAAAATATAAATTTATTGAAAAATCATTAAAACATGGTCTCCAGACTAGGGAAGAGACATACAAGACAAGTCTTACGTGTCATACGCGTTTCAATGGCATACATTTTACTGAGAAGGCTAATATATCAGTTCAGGTCATAGACCTTGCTAAAGTTCCAATGAGGGGAGGCAACAGATGTAAAATATTGGATAAAAAAGAATTGTTCTGGATCCTAAAGTTAAACACTAGAATGTCATTAGGGATGAACAGAGAATGTGACATTAATTATTTTATAGATGATTAACTTTCGCTTATTACCCACATAGTACTTGTCTATAACAAATTAATATGTGATTTTATTGTCTATAACAAATTCATATGTGATTTTATTGTCTATAACAAATTCATATGGGATTTTATTGTCTATAACAAATTCATATGGGATTTTATTGTCTGTAGCTTAAATCAAGTTCCTTTCAGATTAGTGAAGGGGGACCAAAGTCATTTAATATAGAGCACCAAAGGTCATTTATATTCGTTACCATTAAAGTGGTTCATCAATTTTCTTCCCCTTTCTATCTTTAGTGTCAAGTATCATCTGTGTATAGTAGGTTAAGACACCACACATTTGTTATTATCCGTGCAATATATTTGCTTTTTTAAATTTTCACTATGTTTGTGTTTCTTAGCTATGATTCCTGGTTCAGCAGGGGTTTACCATTTTGCACTTGGTGTATAAATAGGTCTCCCAGACTGGTCCTAATCAGTCTATGATTAAGCGCCTCCAGGGGGTGCGAAACGCGTAAGACTTGTCTTGTATGTCTCTTCCCCAGTCTGGAGCCAATGTTTTAATGATTTTTCAATACATTTATATTTTTATATACTACCAACTGAGTAGTGCCTGCTCCCTTCTGTACCTTTTTTGTGTATTTTTGCGGCCGCATCCGCCGCTGCTACAGCACTTCGGGTCCTCTAGGAAGCAGATTACTCTTTATTTTTTCAGTTGCATGGACCAGTAGTTTGACTGTGTTCCGGATACCCCTCCTGTTTGCTAACCCTAACACCCCCTAACTTTAACATAATTAAAATAGAGCTTAATTAAACTTACAATTGTTAACTAAATAAACCTATTAACCCCTAAACTGCCAGCCCCCCACATCGCAACAACCTAAATTAAACTATATTAACCCCTAACCCTAACCCTAACGTAACCCTAACACCCCCTAACTTTAACATAATTAAAATATAGCTAAATTAAAGTTACAATTATTAACTAAATAATACCTATTTACAACTAAATACTTACCTGTAAAATAAAACCTAAGCTAGCTACAATATAACTAATAGT
This sequence comes from Bombina bombina, assembly GCF_027579735.1. Lineage (NCBI taxonomy): Eukaryota > Metazoa > Chordata > Amphibia > Anura > Bombinatoridae > Bombina > Bombina bombina. The sequence goes on from NW_026511784.1 coordinate 67,003, forward strand.
TATATTGTAGCTAGCTTAGGTTTTATTTTTATTTCACAGGTTAGTTTGTATTTATTTTAACTAGGTAGACTAGTTAGTAAATAGTTATTAACTATTTAATAACTACGTAGTTAAAATAAATACAAAATTACCTGTCAAATAAAACCTAAGCTACCTTACACTAAAACCTAAAATTACAAAAAATAAAAAAAAAACTACCATTACAAAAAAAATTTTTATCAAAAAAACTAAATTTGTCCTATTCTAATACCCTTTAAAAAAAAAAAAAAAAAAAAAAAATAAGCCTAAACTAAAATAAACTACCAATAAAATTAGAGCTGCTTAAATCCTATTGGCTGATTTGAACAGCCAATAGGATTTTAGCAGCTCTAATTCCTATTGGCTGATTCAAATTTTTCAGCCAATAGGAATTCAAGGGACGCCATCTTGGATCGCGTACCTTGCATTGAAGATTTAGTATACGGCAGTGACCATATGAAGAGGATGCTCCGCGCCGGATGTCTTCAGGATGGATCCGCTCCTGCGCCGCTGGGATCAAGATAGAAGATGCCGCCTGGATGAAAATTGAAGAGGCCGCCTGGATAAAGACTTCTCGCCGCTTGGATGAGGACTTCTCCACTGGGATGAAGATTGAAGGGGCCGCCTGGATGAAGACTTCTACGCCGGTTCATGGATCGTCTTGGGGTTAGTGTTAGGTTTTTTTAAGGTTTTTTTGGGTGCGTTTTATTTTTAGATTAGGGTTTAGGCAGTAAAAGAGCTAAATGCCCTTTTAAGGGCAATGCCCATCCAAATGCCCTTTTCAGGGCAATTGGGTAGTTTAGGTTTTTTTAGATTAAGGTTTTTTATTTTGGGGGGATGGTTGGGTGGTGGGTTTTACTGTTGGGGGGGTCTTTGTATTTTATTTTACAGGTAAAAGAGCTGTTTAACTTAGGACAATGCCCTACAAAAGGTAGTTTATTGTAGGCTAGGTTTTTTTTTTATTTTGGGTGGGCTTTTTTTATTTTGATAGGGCTATTAGATTAGGTGTAATTCTTTTTTATTTTTGATAATTTCGTTTTTTATTTTCTGTAATTTAGTGTTTGTTATTTTTTGTAGTTTAGTTTTTTTTGTAATTAGATACATTTTAATTTTTAGAGTAGTGTTAGGATTTTTTTAATGTGTAGTTTAGTTTATTTAATTGGTAGTTAGTTTAATTTTAGTTTAATAATTACATTAGTTTAATTGTTAGTTTAAACTTAGTTTTTTTAATTTGACAGGTAAGTTTTAATTTAATTTAAGATAGGGAAATTAACCCTTAAAAAATCCTAACACTAACCCCCGACGATCCACTTACAGTTCTTGAAGTTCCGCTTGAAGGATCCATCCAGCCGGTGAAGTCATCATCCAGACGGCATCTTCTATCTTCATCCATTAAGCGCAGAGCAGGTCCATCCTGAATACATCCGGCGCGGAGCATCCTCTTCATACGGTCACCGCCGTACACTGGAACTTCAATGCAAGTGACGCCATTAATGATGGCATCCCTTGCATTCCTATTGGCTGAAAGATTTCAATCAGCCAATAGGAATTAGAGCTGCTAAAATCCTATTGACTGTTCCAATAAGCCAATAGGATTTGAGCAGTTCTCATTCTATTGGCTGTTTCAATCAGCCAATAGGATTTAAGCAGCTCTCATTCTATTGGCTGATTGGAACAGCAATAGAATGAGAGCTCAAATACTATTGGTTGATTGGAACAGCCAATAGAATGAGAGCTGCTCAAATCCTATTGGCTGATTGGAACAGCCAATAGGATTTTAGCAGCTGTAATTCCTATTGGCTGATTAAAATCTTTCAGCCAATAGGAATGCAAGGGTTGCCATCTTTGATGGTGTCCCTTGCATTGAAGTTCCAGTGTACGGCGGCAACCGTATGAATAGGATGCTCCGTGCTAGATGTATTCAGGATTGACCCGCTCCATGCCGGATGGATGAAGATAGAAGATGCTGTCTGGATAATGACTTTGCCGGCTGGATGAAGATCAAAGGGGCTGCCTGGATGAAGGTTTCTTGCCGCATGGATGATGACGTCGCCGGCTGGATGGATCATTCAAGCGGGACTTCAAGAACTGTAAGTGGATCGTTAGGGTCTGGGCATTAAAAGAGCTAAATGCCCTTTTAAATACAATGCCCATACAAATGCCCTTTTCAGGGCAATGGATAGCTTAGGTTATTTTAGATAGTTATTTTATTTGGGGGGGGGGTTATTTGGTGGGGTGTTGGTTGTGTGGGTGGTGGGTTTTACTGTTGGGGGTTGTTTGTATTTTTTTTACAGGTAAAAGAGCTGATATATTTGGGGCAATGCCCAACAAAAGGCCCTTTTAAGGGCCATTGTTAGTTTATTGTACGCTAGGTTTTTTTTTTGGGGGGGGGGGCTTTTTTATTTTGATAGGGCTATTAGATTAGGTGTAATTATTTTTTTATTTTTGATAATTTGGTTTGTTATTTTTAGTAGTTTAGTGTTTTTTGGTAACTTACAGCTAGATTACAAGTTTTGCGTTATGACTCAAAAATCATCGTTATGGCCCATAACAATGCTTTTTCCCTACCACTGCTATTACAAGTCTTGTCAGAATAGCTGTACCGCACACATTTTTGGCCGTCACGCAACGTCAGTAGCGCACTTTAAGAAAAGTCCTTTTTCAATGGGACTTCCATAGTGCCGGTATTACGAGTTTTGCTGTGAGGCAAAAAAGTGAGCGGTACAGCTTAAAATGACAAGATCTGTACCGCCATCAAAAGTCAGTAGTTATGAGTTTTACACTACAAAGCTGTAGCATAAAACTCATAACTAAAGTGTTAAAAAGTACACTAATATCCATAAGCTACATATTAACCCCTAAACCGAGGCCCTCCCACATTGCAAACACTATAATAAACCTATTAACCCCTAAACCGCTGCACTCCCGCTTCGCAAAAACTATTTAAATATTATTAACCCCTAATCTGCCGTCCGCCCACACCGCTACTATAATAAACCTATTAACCCTTAAACCTAACCCTAACATAACCCTAACCCTAACACCCCCTAACTTAAATATAATTAAAATAAATCTAAATAAAACTTACAATTATTACCTAAATAATTCATATTTAAAACTAAATACTTACCTGTAAAATAAACCCTAACAAATAGTTACATTGTAGCTAGGTTTTATTTTTAATTCACAGCTAAATTTGTATTTATTTTAACTAGGTAGACTAGTTAATAAATAGTTATTAACTATTTACTAGCTACCTAGTTAAAATAAATACTAATTTACCTGTAAAATAAAACCTAACCTGAGTTATACTAACACCTAACATTACAATAAAATTAAATAAATTAAATTAATAAAATAAAATTATCTAAATTACAAACCCCCCCAACTAAATTACACAAAATAAAAAAAGAAATTATCAAAAATAAGAATGAATTACTCTTAATCTAATAGCCCTATCAAAATAAAAAAAGCCCACCCAAAATAAAAAAAAACCTAGCCTACAATAAACTACCTTTTGTAGGGCATTGCCCTAAGTTAAACAGCTCTTTTACCTGTAAAATAAAATACAAAGACCCACCAACAGTAAAACCCACCACCCAACCATCCCCCCAAAATAAAAAACCTTAATCTAAAAAAACCTAAACTACCCAATTGCCCTGAAAAGGGCATTTGGATGGGCATTGCCCTTAAAAGGGCATTTAGCTCTTTTACTGCCTAAACCCTAATCTAAAAATAACCCCCCCCCCAAAAAAAAACCCCTCTAGCCTTAAAAGGCCCTTTTGCGGGGTATTGCCCCAAAGAAATCAGCTCTTTTACCTGTAAAAAAAAAATACAAACACCCCCCAACATTAAAACCCACCACCCACACAACCAAACCCCCAAATAAAAACCTGATTGGAACAGCCAATAGAATGCGAGCTCAATCCTATTGGCTGATTGGATCAGCCAATAGGATTAAAGCTCAATCCTATTGGCTGATTGGATCAGCCAATAGGATAGTTTACCCTTTAATTCCTATTGGCTGATAGAATTCTATCAGCCAATCGGAATGTAAGGGACGCCATCTTGGATGACGTACCTTAAAGGGTAACTTCATTCTTTGTTGACCATCGGAAGAAGAGGATGCTCCTCGCCTAATGTCTTGAAGATGGACCCGCTCAGCGCCAGATGGATGAAGAGAAAAGATGCCGTCTGGATGAAGACTTCGGCCCGCTTGGATGAAGACTTCTGCCGGCTTCGAGGAGGACTTCTGCCCGTTTGGATGAAGACTTCTGTCTTCTGGATGAGGATGTATATCCGGTTTTCGAAAACTGTAAGTGGATCGTCGGGGGATAGTGTTAGGATTTTTAAGCGTTTATTGGGTGGGTTTTATTTTTAGATTAGGGTTTGGACAGTAAAATAGCTAAATGCCCTTTTATTTATTTATAGAATATTTTACCAGGAAAGATACATTGAGATTTCCCTCGTTTTCAAGTATGTCTTGGGTACACAAAACATTGCATTGATGCAATGGGTACAATGAAATACAAAAACAATAATAATACACAATATATGCACAAAAATGTAACATAGAACAGGTAGGAAATACAGGGAGTGCAGAATTATTAGGCAAGTTGTATTTTTGAGGATTAATTTTATTATTGAACAACAACCATGTTCTCAATGAACCCAAAAAACTAATTAATATCAAAGCTGAATAGCTTTGGAAGTAGTTTTCAGTTTGTTTTTAGTTATAGCTATTTTAGGGGGAAGTCTGTGTGTGCAGGTGACTATTACTGTGCATAATTATTAGGCAACTTAACAAAAAACAAATATATACCCATTTCAATTATTTATTTTTACCAGTGAAACCAATATAACATCTCAACATTCACAAATATACATTTCTGACATTCAAAAACAAAACAAAAACAAATCAGTGACCAATATAGCCACCTTTCTTTGCAAGGACACTCAAAAGCCTGCCATCCATGGATTCTGTCAGTGTTTTGATCTGTTCACCATCAACATTGCGTGCAGCAGCAACCACAGCCTCCCAGACACTGTTCAGAGAGGTGTACTGTTTTCCCTCCTTGTAAATCTCACATTTGATGATGGACCACAGGTTCTCAATGGGGTTCAGATCAGGTGAACAAGGAGTCCATGTCATTAGATTTTCTTCTTTTATACCCTTTCTTGCCAGCCACGCTGTGGAGTACTTGGACGCGTGTGATGGAGCATTGTCCTGCATGAAAATCATGTTTTTCTTGAAGGATGCAGACTTCTTCCTGTACCACTGCTTGAAGAAGGTGTCTTCCAGAAACTGGCAGTAGGACTGGGAGTTGAGCTTGACTGCATCCTCAACCCGAAAAGGCCCCACAAGCTCATCTTTGATGATACCAGCCCAAACCAGTACTCCACCTCCACCTTGCTGGCGTCTGAGTCGGACTGGAGCTCTCTGCCCTTTACCAATCCAGCCACGGGCCCATCCATCTGGCCCATCAAGACTCACTCTCATTTCATCAGTCCATAAAACCTTAGAAAAATCAGTCTTGAGATATTTCTTGGCCCAGTCTTGACGTTTCAGCTTGTGTGTCTTGTTCAGTGGTGGTCGTCTTTCAGCCTTTCTTACCTTGGCCATGTCTCTGAGTATTGCACACCTTGTGCTTTTGGGCACTCCAGTGATGTTGCAGCTCTGAAATATGGCCAAACTGGTGGCAAGTGGCATCTTGGCAGCTGTACGCTTGACTTTTCTCAGTTCATGTGCAGTTATTTTGCGCCTTGGTTTTTCCACACGCTTCTTGCGACCCTGTTGACTATTTTGAATGAAACGCTTGATTGTTCGATGATCACGCTTCAGAAGCTTTGCAATTTTAAGAGTGCTGCATCCCTCTGCACGATATCTCACTATTTTTGACTTTTCTGAGCCTGTCAAGTCCTTCTTTTGACCCATTTTGCCAAAGGAAAGGAAGTTGCCTAATAATTATGCACACCTGATATAGGGTGTTGATGTCATTAGACCACACCCCTTCTCATTACAGAGATGCACATCACCTAATATGCTTAATTGGTAGTAGGCTTTCGAGCCTATACAGCTTGGAGTAAGACAACATGCATAAAGAGGATGATGTGGTCAAAATACTCATTTGCCTAATAATTCTGCACTCCCTGTATATAATCAACCATGACAGGTGCATTCTGTTTTGAGATATGAAGAGATGGATCTCTTAAAGGATATTAGGCATGGGGAAGGTTTGAAAGTGTGCGGGAGGTCATTCCATAATTGTGGTGCTCTGTAGGAAAAGGAGGATCGAACTGCTTTCTTTTTGTATTGAGGCAAGCTAAATAATGTGCTTGTACTGGATTGGAGGTTATAGGAGGTGTGAATAACTTGTGAGAGCATTCTGCTCAGGTAGGGTGGGAGCTTCCTAGAAAGGCTCTTAAACACAAGGCTGGAAAGATGGAGGGTGCGTCTGGATTCCAGCGACAGCCAGTTTAGTTCTTTGAGCATGGCACAATGGTGGGTCTTGTAGTTACATTGTAGCACAAAGCGGCAGAACGAGTTATACAATGTATTAAGTTTATTAAGGTGAGTTTACGGTGCAGGTGCATATTCTACATCCCCATAATCCATGATAGGCATCAGCATTTGCTGTACAATCTTTTCCTTTACTGTAGTGCTGAGGCAGGATTTGTTTCTGTACAGGGCACCTAATTTTGGATAAAGTTTAAATGCCAGTTTTCTATATGGAGGCCAAAAGATAGATTGGGGTCTAACAACATACCAAAGTATTTAAAAGAGTGGACTGCGGTCAGTGTGCAATTTGATTTTGTTTTGATGCATAGGCCCCTATTTTTCAAGGTCTGATGGACCTGATCCGACAGTGCGGATCAGGTCCGCCAGACCTCGCTAAATATGGCAAGCAATACGCTCGTCGTATTCAGCATTGCACCAGCAGCTCACAAGAGCAGCTGGTGCAACGCCGCCCCCTGCAGACTTGCGGCCAATTGGCCGCCAGCAGGGTGGTGTCAATCAACCCGATCATACTCGTGACCGCTGCTTCATAACTGCTGTTTCTGGCGAGTCTGCAGGCTCGCCAGAAACATGGGGCATCAAGCTCCATTCGGAGCTTGATAGATAGGCCCCATATTTGGGAATTTTGGAGTTTGTGTTGTTAGTTAAGGGCAATGCCCATCCAAATGCCCTTTTCAGGGCAATGGGGGAGCTTAAGTTTATTTAGATAGGTTTTTATTTGGGGGGTTGGTTGTGTGGGTGGTGGGTTTTACTGTTGGGGGGTGTTTGTATTTCTTTTTACAGGTAAAAGAGCTGATTTCTTTGGGGCAATGCCCCGCAGAAGACCCTTTTAAGGGCCATTGGAAGTTTAGTGTAGGCTAGGGTTTTTTTTATTTTGGGTGGCTTTTTATTTTGATAGGGCTATTAGATTAGGAGTAATTTGTTTTAATTTTTAATAATTTATTTTTTTATTTTGTGTAATTTAGTGGGGGGGGGTTTGTATTGTATTTTATTAATTTAATTTATTTAATTGTAGTGTAATGTTAGGTGTTAGTGTAACTCATGTTAGGTTTTATTTTACAGGTACATTTGTATTTATTTTAGCTAGGTAGTTAGTAAATAGTTAATAACTATTTACTAACTAGTCTACCTAGTTAAAATAAATACAAACTTACCTGTGAAATAAAAATAAAACCTAAGATAGCTACAATGTAACTATTAGTTATTTTGTAGCTAGCTTAGGGTTTATTTTACAGGTAAGTATTTATTTTTAAATAGGAATTATTTAGTTATTAATAGTAAGTAATTATTTTAATTATGTTAAAGTTAGGGGGTGTTAGGGTTAGGGTTACATTAGGGTTAGGGTTAGACTTAGGGTTACGTTAGGGGTTAATATATTTGTTTAGTGTTAGGCCAGAGGTATAGGGGTTAATAACTTTAGTATAGTGGTGGTGGTGACATTGGGGGCAGCAGATTAGGGGTTAATAAGTGTAGGTAGGTGGCAGCGACGTTGGGGCGGCAGATTAGGGGTTAATAAATTTATGTAGGTTGCGGCGACATTGGGGGCGGCAGATTAGGGGTTGATAAGTGTAATGTAGGTGGCGGTGATGTTAGGGGCGGCAGATTAGGGGTGTTTAGAATCAGGGCTTATGTTAGGGTGTTAGGTTTGAACATACATTTTTTTCCTCCATAGACATCAATGGTGCTGCGTTACAGAGCTTTTCATTCCGCAATCGCAGATGTTATGCTTTTTTTAGCTGGCTCTCCCCATTAATGTCTATGGGGAAATCGTGCAGGAGCAAGTCAAAACACCGCTTGAATTTGGGTGAAGCATGGAGCTCAACGCAACCATATCCCCGCACAAGCCATTTTTTTGCAAACCTGTAATAGCAGCGCTATGAAAGGTGAGCGGTGAAAATAACGTACAAGTAATTAGCGAGCCAGCCATAACGCAAAACTCGTAATCTGGCTGTTAGTGTTTGTTTTTGTACTTTAGGACTTTGTAATAATGTTTAATTGTAGATTTAAATCATTTTAGTAGGGTTAGGTTTTTTAATATGTAGTTTATTTAATTTAATTGGTAGTTTAATGTAATTGTAGTATAATAGTTAGGGTAGGTTAATTAATAGTTTAAAATGAGTTTCTTTTAATTCCACAGGTAAGTTTTAATTTATATTAAGATAGGGATGTTGTCATTTTAATTTAAAGTTAAGCGGTTGTTAGGTTTAGGGTTTAATAGCTTAATTTAGTTTTTTGCGATGTGGGGGCCTGATGGTTTAGGGGATAATAGGTTAAGTTAGTGGTGGTGATGTGGGAGGCCAGAGGTTTAGAGGTTAATAAGTTTATTTAGTGGCGGTGGTGTCGGGGAGCGGCGGAATAGGGGTTAATAATTAGACTTGTGCGCAGCTAAAAAATTTGTTTTGTTTCGGATCGATTCGTATGTTTTCAAATTTCTTTTTCGGATTGATTCCAATTCGGATACATTCGAATGCATTCGTTTCGGATTCGTTCAGATTCATTCGGATTCGAATAAATTCAGATGTATTTGGTTCGGATTCGATTTGTAAATTCGGAAGTTCGGTATGTGTTAGGTGGGATGTGCTGTGTATTAGACTAGTATTATGTACTATAATATTAGGTGTAACCCATAGCAGAGTGATATAACCTAATATACAGTACAATACTAGTGTAATTGTGATTAGTCCATGGCCATCCGAATGTTATGAATAAATCCGAACTAATTTGGATTTATTTGTTAGATTCGGTGCTACGGTAATTCAGAAATTCGAATCAATCCGAATCTCCGAATTTGACAAATTCGTCCGAAATTAAATTCGGAACGAAACGCACATGTCTATTAATAATATAATGAAGGTGGTCGGGGGCAGCAGATTAGGGGTGTTTAGACTCAGGGTTTATGTTAGGGTGTTAGGTGTAAATGTAACTATTTTTCTACCATAGAAATCAATGGGGTATGCTTCATTCTCTTGCAGCATCGAACAAAAGCTTTTGGTTCTTTCATACTCCCATTGATTTCTTTGGCATCCGCAGCCTCAGGGGGGGCGGATTGAAAACCAGGTACCCTGCGTCCGAATAACCGCGAGCGTACCTGTTAAAAGTTTGATAAATGGTAAAAAGTGTCAAATAGAGCCGAAGGTGTATGTAATGTAATGACGTAAGCATCGATCTGCGTCGGATTGAGAGAGGCGGATCGAATGTTATGTCACAAATTTCAAATTTTGTAGGTCTTGAGGCTTTGATAACTAGGTCAGATCAATCCCGCAACAATTATGATGTGGAATTCCGGCGTATTTGCGGTTGACACTTTGATAGATAGGCCCCATTGGATGAGTCAAATACGTGAGGCATAAATGTGCAGCCACCCATCAGCAGCTCCTAAGCCTACTTAGGTATCCTTAGAGAACAGAACTAATTGTATAAAAGAAATTAATTGAAAAGGTGTATAAAATTACATGCTACATACATTTTATAAACATTGTTGTGTTTGGATTGATTCCTTTGTATAATGTCTAAAAAAATAATAATTTTCAAGTGTAAAATGTATCATCCTGATATAAAGTAAGTGCGGTTGAAGCCATGTGACATTTACATCTGCTGTGTTGCAGCGCGGATGGAGCTGTGCTGTGTGTTTTTCGCTGCCTCAGCACTCTGCATTGTCTGGGGGAATCCTCTGCTGCAGGAGCCAGGGGCCAGGGCTAAGTAGTATTGGGTTAGCACAGCCAGCTCCGTGGTCATGTTTGTGCTGATTGCTGGACTTCAATCAAGATATTGGGCATTAGTTAATGCACCTTTTTATGTTTTTTTTTGTAGAAATGACCTCTGGCATTGTCTTTGGCACCAGGACTAAATGGGAAGTTTTAAAAGGCTCCCTCATACTCCCATGCCGTGTTTGGTTATTGTTTCATGAAGACCAAAGTGTACCTGACCCTGACCTGTTACCTGGACCCTGACTTTGGCAAAGTTTGTGAATCACATTACCTGTTTTACTTCTTAATTAAAATACGCATTTATTGGACTGATTCTCAGGTATCTGGATTTTGGACCTGCGTCTTGACGTACTCATCACTATGGACTGTACATCTGACTCTGATCCTTGGCTTGTCTAAGGATAATTCTACAGAACTCTTGATAACTGATAGCTGCTCTTTTCCTGTACATCTGATTCCAACTCTGAAATCAGATAATTTTATTGTTACGGTATACGTGCTAAGCATTCTCAATTACATTGTATATGGGCATGATGGGAATATTGAGCATGTTTGCATGTTTGCTCATTGACTTTTTTTTTTTTTTTTTTTTTTTTAAAGTTTTTTTCATTTATTGAGAAAACACAGTGGAGGATTTTCAATAAGAAGAAAGTGACTGCCACTGTTATAACCTTCTTTTATTGCTTACTAAAAGCTCTTATACTGTAAATCATAATTCTGGTAACTTATAAGGTTTTAAATATCGGCAAAACTTACTTTGTAGTATATTATTCCCAGTACTGTACGAATCTGCAACGTGTCTGTGCAGTTTATACAGTGCAAAAAATGTGAAGAAAAAGTCTGGAAATTAATTTTATTGGTTGGCTTTGAGTTTGAAATTATTTATCACACTATAGGCTAGATTACAAGCGGAGAGCTAATTTATTGTGCACCCGCAAACAGCAAATTCGCCCATTTACGTGCACGCAATAATTAATCAGCCATTACAAGTGGCTGGTTATAGTAGCGTGCGCTAGTGTTACTAAGTTGAGCGCAAATAGTTCTTTTGCAGAAGCAATATTTTGCGCTCAACTTGTAATCTAGCCCTATGTAAATTATTACAAAAAAGCTCTTGAAATTGATTGTAATAGACCTGTGACACGAAACTGTAATAAGAAGAGTTTAACAAAAGCTAAAGAGTTGATATTCAATTGTCCACTTGGGAACTATTGAATATCAAGCAAACCATCCAATATGTATAAAACACACTTAAAAGAGGGGTTAGCTCACAGTTCAATAAAACATTAACAGGGTTATTGCAGAGTTTGTGGCTTTCTCGGCTCTGTGATTAGCTACAGTGTGTGGCAAACTATTAGCTGCAGAAGTAAAGCACAGCACATGTTCACCATGCCGGATTGAACACAGTATGGAAGTTGTAAAGCCTAGCTAGATCTTAACAAACTGAAGTGTTTATACGACCTGGAGATACCTGCGAAGGCAGTATGGCACTAGCAGTGAGTATTTTGAAAGCAGCCCAGAGGCTTCAGTGAATGCTGTGTTCCAAAAAAATTTTTGTTATGCCACCTTGGGCAATTGTGCCAAAACTCACCACCCCTGCCGTAGGTAGTTACTAAAATTGCCCAATGAATAATCCATTTCTACTTGTGGCAATTTAAGCAATCACTGATCTAGTCTGACAGTTTATTAGTTTTGGATCTTTTCATATTCATTTTTGGCTCCTCCTCCTTCCATAGCTTGATGTCTACAAATGACTATGCATGGTTTTGACCTTTTGAGTCATCAATTTACGTCCCTCATTACACCAAGTGCCCTCCTCCCTTCCTTACCAACCTTTTCCTTCCTCCATTATAATAAAGAAACTAGACTTTTCTTGTTGGTATAAACTGGCCGCAGCTCCTTTATTAAATGTATATATATCTATAAACTTTAAATAATCATACAAACACCATATAAATAACAGAGTATTTAAACTTTATCCAGATCAACCTTCTCATCCTATTTTCTGGCCAAACTGCGGTGCTAGTTCACCTCTTAATAATATGGTTGTCATTCCTCTGGACACAACTTAATAGCTGTTGAGCCCATTAGTCCCATATTTAAACACCTGGCTCTAAGGAACCCCTTGCCCCTAGAAGCCCACCACATGCTCTCTCACCCCATGGAGAGGCAAAAACTCCTCGGAAATATTTATTGACACCTGCAAAGAACTAGCACCCCCACCAATGACTGGTCTGATTCCATCAGTCCAGTCCCGCCAACCACCTCAATGTCAATCAAGAATAAAAAACTGCAAGCCAAAGTCCTTAAGATGAATGCCATCTCCCAAGTAAAACTCTCCTTGACTCACTACTTCCAAATCAGATGATGATCCACCACACCCCCAATTTTCCAAACAAAAGGCCCAATCAGCTTATTAATTTTCCTCCTATTCCTATAAAACACGACCGGATCCTACGCTGCCCTCCAAACCTGCCTGGGCAAAGTGTCCGACCAAGCAATCCTCATCCTGGGATATAAATCCTGCAACTTCCCCAAATCCCTCTTAATTTTTCTAACCAGTTCCTGCTGGGACATAAAACCTAAGTCGTTATCCTCAGCATGAACCACCAACACATCTGGATGTGGAAATTGTCTGAAATAATCCACTACCATCAACAATACTCGTTCCTACCTAAGACCCCGTACCCCAAACCATTTTACCTGCCAATCAGCTGCAGGAAAACCTAACAATAGACCATCCTCCTTTAGAGAAACTGCCAATAGATGAAGGAATGTCCCACCAGCCAAATCCTTCTCAAACCTATGACACACCAAGAGAAGAAATAACAAAAAAGGGAACTTAGCACTACTTTAAACTCTCAAATCAGGATGAATATACAAACAATACTTATTAGCTACCCACCTCCCTATACAATATACCACCCTCTCACTCAAGCCCATCACAGCCGCCTCCGTAGCCGCCCCAATCCTGAAACAATGGGACCCAAACTCCAAAGGTATTACTCCCAATATCCCCAGGGCTTTAAATAACATTGCCCTAAACTAGAGACAGGAAAAAAACATTCTGGTAAATTAACAAAGGGTCCCCTACCGAAGTCCGTAACCTCAGAAAATGATCCAAGCTCTTGCACGGGCACACGTCCCCACCATTTGTAAACAGGATAATAGTTCTTCCCCTCCAATTCTAGTCAATCTTACTCTTTCTTAGCAAAATATCAATCCTTAAAACAGATGCGGACACATCCTCCACAATCAAACCCCCAGGAGACACCTTACTCTTGCTTACCAACTCACAGATTGCGGAAAGGCCCTGAAAAAGACCAATACGAAAACCGCACAGAAAAGGCTGATCTCAAATGGATATGAGCTCACTTCTGGCAAAACTTCCCAAATACAGACCAAAAGAGCAAAAGTAATGGGCCACCTGCTATCCCCGCATTTTACTTTTTCTTTAAACCTTTCAGAACCTGCTTTACACAAAAAACTTTCGGCAAGTCTTGCAAGCCCAACAACTTAAGTCTAAAAGCCAGGGCAGACATCCTCCTTTCCATTGCTGTAGCGGATATACCTAAACACTTCAACTGCCATAACCATTCCAGCAAAGGACCACAAAAATCATCTTCCACTTCACAGACCCCATTTGTTAAAAGCCATTCTTTCCACTCCCCCCATACTTTAGCATATGAAGCCCAAGTACCTGGGGCCAAAGATGCCTTCCCTATTCCAGCCAATTCTCCGTTACAAGCCTTCAGAGGTGGACCAGGCACTGATGCCCTTCGGCATTGTCCTCCGGTGCCAAATCTCAAAACGGGATGCCACTGTCCATGAGTCCACTGCTTTAGGACCCCAAGCCGGGACATTCTGAGTATGCAACTGTTCCTTATGCAGAGACCCTTTCCCTTCTGGCTCAGGAGTCTCATAGAGTTGTCCAGCATTCTCAACAGCCGCACCACTTCCCGCCATTCTCAGCTGCTGCGGCTGCCGTAGACGATTCAGCAAAACAGGGACAGATGAAGCCCATTCCACCCCAGTAAAGACCTCCCTATTGTCTCCAACCAGGCTGGATACCCCAGCCATGACCCCACCCTAAACCTCTTAGGCTCAGTAGCACCTGCACCCCCAGGCTATACCTCTTCGTCTCCATTTCTTCTGTGAAACCTGCCCCTAGCAGCACCTACCCCACCCCTTGAACTTACAGGCCATCCAGCAGAAACATTAATACCCCTTGACCCTCCCCTCGCCCTATCACCAGAGGCCTGCTGACCCTGGTAACAAACTCAGGCCATACTCACCAGCCCCTTGTGATTCAGAGACCTTGTACGCTTCCCTTTGGGAATGCCGTCATTCAGATCCAGTCATATAGACTCTGTCCAGGAGCATTGCAGGCCAGAGAAGTCCCTTTCCAGGCCTTCATTTCCTCCTTCTAATCCATGCAGGCCCTGGTGTTACACGGGCCGTGATTCATCATTCCTGAAATCTGAAACAGATAATCCCAAACATGAGGTACCAATTGCAAAACTACTTTCCCCTTGGGATGCAATTGTGGCCCTAGACCTACAGGTGGGACCTAAACCTGCACTCGTGGAGAGGTCCTCCCAAGTAACCCTGTGGAAACCAGACCTACCAGCTGGCCTAGCTAGCAAAGTTTGAAGAGAAATTATAGGGGCTAAACTCACTGAATTCTATAAGAAAAAGGGTGGAATCTTGATGTCCCAGAGAGGTAAGCAATGCCTTCAATAGAAAGTAATGAGGCTCTTTGGGATACAGAATTTCACATGGGAGAGAGAAGCTTACAGGAGAACAGGAGGGTAATATAAAGTCTCAGTTTGCAGCAAATACAAATTAAACTGTTATGTTTTTACTACAATTTAACTTACTTTTGCCTATAGTTTAATATATTTTACTTTTCAGTCAGTTAAATAATTGTATTGTGAGTTTTGAGCAAACTTCACCTGCATACAGCTGGCGAGATAAGTCAGTGACACCAGCTTTTTAAAAATGCTTACATCATTTCAGAAGACTTGTGAGAGCGCATCAGTCATACCATGCGAACTCCATTTTCAGCCTAGGGAACTCCCCTGTCCCTCCAATTTCTGAAACTCTTTTTATTTTACAATAGAGAAATTACAAAGTACAATGCATATTCTAAAAAAAAAAAAAAAAAAAAAAAAACTTCACTTAACAGCAACTCAAATCCTATCTTCTGCTGAAGAGTTCTAATAAGAATGAAACCGGTGCTAATGCAATCATCTTCAGTCAGTCTTGGCAATTCCTAATTAATTAAAGTCAATCACAGCTTAATCTTTTTTTTATAAACCATCAGAAAATTAACCGGCTGACTACAATAGAATATAAAGTCTCAGCATCAACAAGCTGTGGATATAAGAATATTGGTATTGTTAATTTTCTAAAATCTGCATAATTTGATTTTTAGCTTATAAACTGAGACATAGAGGCCCACTTATCAAATGTCAGTGCGGATCAGGTCCGACAGACATCGCTGAATGCAGAGAGCAATACGCTCTCCGTATTCAGCATTGTACCAGTGCAACGCGGCCCCCTGCAGACTCACGGCCAATGGGCTGCCAGCAGGGAGCTGTCAATCAACCTGATCGTACTCGATCGGGTAGAATTGTGGCGATTCCTGTCCGCCTCATCAGAGCAGGCGGACAGGTTATGGATCAGCGTTCTTTAGACCGCTGCTCCATAACTTGTGTTTCTGGCGAGCCTTCACACGGGCCCTCAAGCTCCATACGGATCTTGATAAATGTGCCTCTGAGTATGTATGCTAATATGTCTGTCTGGCCAGAGAGATCTGAACCAAGCAGTGTTATCCTATTTGTATAAACAAACATCTATTAAGCTGTTTACTATATAAGGCTGTTGATGTTTATCTGAACCACTGCTGATTGGGTCAAAATGATACAATTCATCATCAATATTACACAATTTAGCATACATTTTTTATAATCTTCCCCAGCTGTTATGTACACTATCTCTATACAAGGTAGCCTAACGACCCTGCTATTAAATATAATAATAATACTTGTGTAATGTTTAAATCCAAATCAGGTAATTATCCTATGTTTTAATATTAACAATATAACATTTTCCTAGAACCAGGAAAGAAATGTCCCATAACAACCTTTTTTTAATTTTTTTTTATTTCTTATATAAAGTGGGTAGAACAGAAGTAACTACAAGCCCTGGATATTTTAATTCATATTTTGTAGTTTTTGGTATTAATTCTGGAAGAAAATATGTTTGCATTAATCTTAGCTAACACTGAACAGACCTAAACGCTTGCATGAATATAGAGCCGGAAGACTGCTAAGTGCTCCTTTAAAACAAAAATAAATATTAAATCCATCACATATTTTTCCAAATATATTAAATGTGATGACCTCTTTGTCTTTATTCCCATGGCATCAAAAATTTCAGCCAAGATTTTTTATATAACATAATTTGTAAACATTTATACTGCAACTAAATTGTCCCAACTAACCTGTCTACCTAGAATAAAAATCGTAAAAAAACAAAATGACTACTAGTGGTTGCTATAGCTCACTGGTAAAGTTCTTGATTCCTATTGCTGAGGCCCAAGGTCAAACCACAGCTAGGACCTATTATTATTAATATCATTTTTTTTTAATATAAATATTTTGTTCGTGCTTCATTTTAAATGTATTAAATGTCACAAATACACCCTACAAACAGGGTAGGTTTTATGTGTGATCAAAGTTTTTGGTTCAAGTCCCCATCACCATTTTATCATATGTAACAGAAACCTGAGTATCGCCTGGGTTCAGGACCTCATGTAATGGAAATTATGAAATTAAACGCCTCTCTGGGAATAGTAAATATGCATTACATGAACACTAAGCTAAATAGCATCCACATTTGCACTCATAAACCATGGGGAGGTTTAGGTACAGAATTTATTTTGTAATTTCTATTATGATAAGCGTTAAGCCCTTTTACTGGAATTTGACACTAATAATATGGTTATTATTATATAAATATTTTATACCGGAGATTATTTATGACACTGTGATGGTTTGGTAGCAGCATAATTTAATATTTAGCCTTTTATGTTTGCTAAATTTTAGATTTAAGACAAAAATTAGATACTTTCTCTCATGGAATGCTGGAACTTGTAGTTCTTCAGCGTATATAATGTACATTGATTCACCTGAGCCCTTTGTAGAAACAATTGCACCTGAGAATTTGGTAATAATATTCTTACATTTCATGTATAATTAATTAGGGATGGGCGAATGTTTCTAAACATTTAAAATTTAAAATTAATTTTGATACATTCATTCATTCCAATCGAATTTTGAATGTTTATATAACATTCTAACATTCTATTTCCAAATTTTTGTTTTTGAATTTTTCAATAACATTCGAAAATATTCGTTCGAATAATAGAATGTTTAGCTGTGTATTTTATATCACATTCAATTTCGAAATGTAATATTCGAATTAGAATGTGACATTCAAATTTAAATGTAACATTCAAATTCAAAATAGTATTATCTAGTCTACCACTGTTTTATAAATGTAATATGCAATATTCTAATTCAAATGTCACATTCGAATTCGAATGTAGCATTTGAATTCAAAATAGTATTTCTAGGCTAAAATTGAGTGTTATAAATGTAATATTCAAATTTGAATGTGACATTTGAATTCAAAAGTGACATTCGAATTCTAAAGTGACATTCGAAAACTGTAAATAATATTCAATAATAGAATTTTTAAGAATATTCGTTCTTATCAACATTCGATTATGTAAATTGAATTTCTATAATAACATTCATTCTAACATTCAAATTCAAATGTAAACACATTTGCCCATCCCTATAATTAATCAGTCTTTTCTTATCTTGCTTTGCACCCAGAAACATAGACTTAAAGGACCAGTCAACACAGTAGATTTGCTTAATCAACAAATGTAAGATAACAAGACAATGCAATAGCACTTAGTCTGAACTTCAAATGAGTAGTAGATTTTTTTTCTGACAATTTTAAAAGTTATGTCTTTTTCCACTCCCCCTGTACCATGTGACAGCCATCAGCCATTCACAAATGCATACACGTACCATGTGACAGCCATCAACCATTCACAAATGCATACACACTTATTCTTGCACATGCTCAGTAGGAGCTGTTGACTCAAAAAGTTTAATATAAATAAAATGTGCACATTTAGTTAATGGAAGTAAATTGGAAAGTTGTTTAAAATGGCATGCTCTATCTGAATAATGAAAGTTTAATTTTGATTGAGTGCCCCTTTAAACAGAAGATAACAACCAATAGGCCCACTTATTTTTACCACCCATATTTCCTTCTCAAGATTAAGTTTAATTAATTCTTAAAATGTCCATATCCCAGACAATTATGGATTTGCTCACAGTGTTTGTCCTTCCCACCCCTATTGGAAGTTTATTCCATGAATTAATCCCCATCCATTTCTGTAAATAAATTATTCCTGTACCAATTATACTCCATCTTGAGATTATGAACTCCAGTTCTAACGCTGCTCTTCTGAAAAAACTTCTTTCAGCCTTAGTTGAAGTTGTCATCTCTTCTCCTTGTCTGCTCTAGGTTTGCTTAGGTAGGACACAATGTTTTTATTTGATGACATTTTTAACAACTAATTCTACCTACCTGTAATGAGCCCTTAAATAAAAGAACTATTCTTGTTCATAAATTCATTATTAAACAACCACCTAGCATCACTTTGTCTCCTAATAAATATTCATAATACCACAGTTGGTAACAGCTATTGTAACACCCCCTTGCTTGGTCATTGTTCACAGCTGCCTGAACAAAACACTGCCACTTAAATGGATTCCTAGGCATAGAGCCAGCTGAATACTATGTGGATTCCATTGTAATTCAGTGTTGCATAGAATATCCTAAAACACAAGGTGACAGATGGACATGGATTTATCAAAATAAGATCAGATTCATGCATCTTTTATCAGACACAAACTTTATGAAGTTACTGCAGTTTTAGAGTGGAATTTAGTTTTATTTATTACTTAAAAGTTCATTAAATTGAAGGTAAATTTTCATGAATGAGTTTCCGGTTTTTAAAAATACCATTAAAAACAGGGGCACTTTCATTCATGAAAGTTTACATTGCAGCGGTTTTGTTAAAATACCTTTTTCTTTTCTAAGCCGGACCAGCGATCCCTCGCCCGAAGCTGCTCTGTACTTACGTCAGCAATGATTAATCCGGCTTCCTCCAATCATGGCTCCCCCCCAGAGCAAACATTTCCTGAGGCCATGCAGTGTTTGCTGGAAGCCGGTTTCGTCATTGCTGTGTAAGTACAGCAGGAAAAAGCGGGCGGGAGATCGCTGGTCATTGATGAAAATTTAACTTCACTTTAAACACTAACAGCTAGATTATGAGTGGAGCGCAAACGTTTGTGCCTGAGCGATGAGGGGTATAACACAAGGGTTTGCACTCATCGGGCTTACTGCTCGTATTATGAGTTCTAAGTAAATTTGTGTGTGCAATTGCGATTTACGCTAGAATGATTACTGTAACTTCACAGCACTGGTTGACACGTCAAAAATACATTACAAAGTACAGTTACACTCATAATAACACTATCTAATAAAATGTATTCAAAATACATATTGCACACAAATATTATAAAGGCTCAAAGATATATCAATCCTGGAAAGATAGAAGTTTAAAATTTAAAGGGACAGACTACACCTTGGTCATATTAAAGTCTTACCATAGATTGAGCTGTAAATAGCCTCATCCACCTTTTCTATATCATGCAGTAGGAATGGTAGAAAAGTTATTTTAAAATTAATATTGTTTCTGGACACTTTGAATTGGTTGCCAAGCTCAGCCCACTGATAACTTGATGATCTGGGCTGCATTTATCATCCAATCACAAAAGGATCACTAGTTGGATTCAACAGACTGTCAATGCTATTCAGCAGAGTGCCTAGATGTAGCCCAGATTTTGATGTCATCAGTGGGTGGAGCTTGGCAGCCATTTCAAAGTGGCCAGAGACAATTTTATTTACTTTTTAAATAAAATTAATTTAAACAGATAAAAACACAATGTAGTGTGTTCCCATTAATGTTGTGCTATAAGAATTATATTCCTGGCCGTGTCAGAATAATTCTAAAGTATAAGGAGTCAGGCGTTTTCATTCAGTAATTTATGGGTTAATGAATACCACTATTTTCCCCCCATTCAGTGTTAGGGCAAAATTATTGTGCAGTCTCACAATGAAAAATAAAATATTATATTATTGTCCGTGACAATGCATAGACAAAAAATATTAATACATATATTTAATTAAAGGTTGGCAGTGAGTCTCAACTGCACTTGCTTCTATTATAGTTAAATACTGTAGTAGGTTAGGTGTTAAAGTATTAAGTGTGTCCTTGTAGTGGTGGCTTGTATATTAATCGACACGTCCGCTGTATGCTTAAATTCTATCTAAAAACTCAGATGGTTTATAACGGAACCAATGTTCCACATAAATAATACGGCTGGAAATAAACTACTATAAGACTAGTGAGCGTGACTGCCACTCTATATGTGAAGCGCAGTATCGTCTGCCAAGATCACACAAGTGATTTAACATTAACCCAATAAATAGTATACTGCAGATTCCTACAGCACAACAGCAATCCCCCTGACATGTTTCACCCGAAAGCTTTATCAAAGGCAGAGCCGTCGCCATCTTTCCAAATATTTATTGGCTGACAGTTCAGTGAAGTGGGACAAAATATAAAAACAATAATTGGATGCGCCTATTGAAAACCAATTGATATTAAATAAATATTAAATATACCATATATATGGAAGTATAATACCTCACATCCTATATGTCACTCAATTAAGTGATATGGTGAGAGAAACTAATCAACTAATATATATACAGAAAATAAAACCAAACAATCTGATCTATATAAACAGAACTATATGATCAAATACAGGTATCAAGTCCGTAATGTTCAAATGAGAAATCACTTATCATATACGGCAATGCTTGTCCCTGGAGCAATAGTGGTGTCCCACAAACTGTATAGGGAGCGATGGTTGTGTCCCCTGCACCAGGGAGTGATGGTTGTGTCCTCTGCACCAGGGAGTGATGGTTGTGTCCCCTGCACTAGGGAGTGATGAATGTGTCCTCTGCACCAGGGAGTGATGGTTGTGTCCTCTGCACCAGGGAGTGATGGTTGTGTCCCCTGCACTAGGGAGTGATGAATGTGTCCTCTGCACCAGGGAGTGATGGTTGTGTCCCCTGCACCAGGGAGTGATGGTTGTGTCCCCTGCACTAGGGAGTGATGAATGTGTCCTCTGCACCAGGGAGTGATGGTTGTGTCCCCTGCACCAGGGAGTGATGGTTGTGTCCCCTGCACTAGGGAGTGATGAATGTGTCCTCTGCACCAGGGAGTGATGGTTGTGTCCCCTGCACTAGGGAGTGATGAATGTGTCCTCTGCACCAGGGAGTGATGAATGTGTCCTCTGCACCAGGGAGTGATGAATGTGTCCTCTGCACCAGGGAGTGATGAATGTGTCCTCTGCACCAGGGAGTGATGAATGTGTCCTCTGCACCAGGGAGTGATGAATGTGTCCCCTGCACCAGGGAGTGATGAATGTGTCCTCTGCACCAGGGAGTGATGGTTGTGTCCTCTGCACCAGGGAGTGATGGTTGTGTCCTCTGCACCAGGGAGTGATGAATGTGTCCTCTGCACCAGGGAGTGATGAATGTGTCCTCTGCACCAGGGAGTGATGAATGTGTCCTCTGCACCAGGGAGTGATGAATGTGTCCTCTGCACCAGGGAGTGATGGTTGTGTCCCCTGCACTAGGGAGTGATGAATGTGTCCTCTGCACCAGGGAGTGATGGTTGTGTCCCCTGCACTAGGGAGTGATGAATGTGTCCTCTGCACCAGGGAGTGATGGTTGTGTCCCCTGCACTAGGGAGTGATGGTTGTGTCCCCTGCACTAGGGAGTGATGAATGTGTCCTCTGCACCAGGGAGTGATGAATGTGTCCTCTGCACCAGGGAGTGATGGTTGTGTCCCCTGCACTAGGGAGTGATGAATGTGTCCTCTGCACCAGGGAGTGATGGTTGTGTCCCCTGCACCAGGGAGTGATGGTTGTGTCCCCTGCACTAGGGAGTGATGAATGTGTCCCCTGCACCAGGGAGTGATGGTTGTGTCCCCTGCACTAGGGAGTGATGAATGTGTCCCCTGCACCAGGGAGTGATGGTTGTGTCCCCTGCACCAGGGAGTGATGGTTGTGTCCCCTGCACTAGGGAGTGATGAATGTGTCCCCTGCACCAGGGAGTGATGGTTGTGTCCCCTGCACTAGGGAGTGATGAATGTGTCCCCTGCACCAGGGAGTGATGGTTGTGTCCCCTGCACCAGGGAGTGATGGTTGTGTCCCCTGCACTAGGGAGTGATGAATGTGTCCTCTGCACCAGGGATTGATGGTTGTGTCCCCTGCACTAGGGAGTGATGAATGTGTCCTCTGCACCAGGGAGTGATGGTTGTGTCCCCTGCACCAGGGAGTGATGGTTGTGTCCCCTGCACCAGGGAGTGATGAATGTGTCCTCTGCACCAGGGAGTGATGGTTGTGTCCCCTGCACCAGGGAGTGATGGTTGTGTCCCCTGCACCAGGGAGTGATGGTTGTGTCCCCTGCACCAGGGAGTGATGGTTGTGTCCCCTGCACTAGGGAGTGATGAATGTGTCCTCTGCACCAGGGAGTGATGGTTGTGTCCCCTGCACCAGGGAGTGATGAATGTGTCCTCTGCACCAGGGAGTGATGGTTGTGTCCCCTGCACCAGGGAGTGATGGTTGTGTCCTCTGCACCAGATGGATAACGAATCCATGGCCTGCTACTTCTTCAGGAAATTAGTTGGTGTAAAGTTCTGCAGTATCAAAAAGAAGACAAAAGAAGGTGCCACAATAGAGCAAAATCAATGATATCATAGAGAGCCCCCACTCCAATCCGTTGTACTTACAGGATGTAAGGCACGGTCTTACAACGAATTGATGAAACGGTCATTGTAAGACCGTGAAACGTTGTGTTTTATCATTGTTTTTAATTATATTAGACTTTCCACGGAATCTAATTATATATAGCAGTCGTATAGTCACCCTGAGCTGAAGTTGTTATAACTTCTGTGACTGTCTTCCTAAATATACTGTTTGGTATGAACAGGTTTATCACTTACTCTATTTGTACCTGTGATAGGGCATAAGCTGCAAATACATCACGGAGGAGTCTGGAGAGTACGAGGAATAGTCTGTTGAGCGACTATAAGACCTCCGAAGGCCTTTGTAGCACTTATCAAGTGCCTTACATCCTGTAAGTACAACGGATTGGAGTGGGGGCTCTCTATGATATCATTGATTCTGCACTATTGTGGCGTCTTCTTTTGTCTTCTCAGTGAAGTGGGGTCTAAGTGCTTTCTTATAGGTCAATAGGCTTGTCAGTCATCTAATACCCATATTGTAAACTAGTAACGAGGAGGCACGCTAGAGGGATGTAACAAATGGTATCCTAGCAACCTTTATTATTGCCTGTTCTTGACATATTTAAAATGTAGCAATCCCATTTTATTGTGATGCAACAGAATTAAACTTAGTATCGATTTAAGTCACAACGATGATTTCGCTCATATCGATAATAAATAGATTAGGTTAGTTAGTGCAGCAATCTCCTATTATGTGTTAAAAATCCATTTCGGTGTGCATAGTTTATAGAAAAAGTGAAAATAAATGTGAGTATTAAACAACTATTGATGTCGTGAGGGACAATACAGTTTACTGGAAATATGCTATATTATAATAAAGGATGCGTGTGTGATAAAGCGTGTAGGCGACTGAATTGGTCTAAGTGATCTTATAGATGAAAAATATTAACTAATATGTTAATAGGGAAAGAAAAAGTGATGCTGTGAAATATTCCATCAATTAGAAAAGGAGATAATTAAATAAAAAAATAATATATACTATGTGTATTTAGCAAACTGTATAGTGTACCTGTCTTGGTTTATAAGAAGCAATAATAATTATTTTGCTCATTTAACCCTTTTGGATGGACTAAGTCCAATAAGTATATCCATTTGCACTTAGCCCTCAATAGGGTCTATTCCACATTGCCCCCCCCCCCCCCCGATACCCAGAGAAATGTTCTTAATCCCCTGTCATTTTAAATCGGATTAGACTGGTGGTACAACAAAAAATGTGAAGCCACAGAAGTTAAAGATTAATCATTTCCGGAACACATCAGGAATATTAAAAATTCCATTAAAGATAAAGAAGATGAAAAAACCTACAGAAAGTCTCCAGATGAGACAGAGGGGCCGAATTATCAATATGCGGTTGGACATGATCCGCTGTGGATCATGTCAGCCGCACATCGATAAATGCTGACAGCATACACTGTCGGCATTTATCATTGCACAAGCATTTCACTAGTGCAGTGCCACCCCTTGCACATTTGCGGCCAATCGACCGCTAGCAGGGAGTGTCAATCAACCCGATCGTATGCAATTGGGCAGATTGCTGTTCGCCACCTCAGAGGTGGGGGAGGAGTTAAGGAGCAGCAGACTTAAGACCGCAGCTTCTTAACTCCTGTTTCCGGCGAAGGCTCGCGCGGAAACAGCTGCATACAGATCCATATGGAGCTTGATGAATCAGCCCCAGAGTCTTAAGGCTGATATCATAATGATCTGAATATGGAGTTTGTAGGAGAGCATAAACAATATCTAGATAAAATTCCAGTGCCCACATACTCTGTCCCCATTAAAATTACCAGAATAGGTTAATCTAATTCCTCCTCTTTAAAGTATTTTTCATAGGTAAAATAGAAAAAAAACTTTAGGCTTCATCCAGCTTCATGTCTAGAAGTTGAAGGTTGCTCAGAAAAGGAAACATCAGGATTTGCATTTTAAAAACTTGGGGCACTTTAAAAACAGAAGGTACAAATGATACTACCCTGGCAACATATTTACTGGGGACCACTGCAGCTCCATGCAATCTTGTAATGGCTTTTTGTGACCAGCCTTAGCTCCTGGGAAATCTGCAGACCTCTCTCCCCTGGGAGTGGAATCAGCATACTCAGCATCCATGTTTACACTCTCTGAATGCAGCACCTGCACATGCCTGCAAAGTTTACTTATTTGCTCAGATTCACTAGAGCAGGATTCATTTTCTTTTTTGACCTCACATAAAGGCCCCAATTTATCAAAGGTCTTGCGGACCTGATCCGACACTGCGGATCAGGTCCGCAAGACCTCGCTAAATGCGGAGAGCAATACGCTCTCCGCATTTAACATTGCACCAGCAGCTCACAAGAGCTGCTGGTGCAACGCCACCCCCTGCTGACTCGTGGCCAATCGGCCGCCAGCAGGGAGGTGTCAATCAAAATGATCGTATTCGATCGGGTTGATTTCCGGCAATTCCTGTCCGCCTGCTCAGAGCAGGCGGATAGGGTTATAGAGCAGCGGTCTTAGACCGCTGCTTAGTAAGTTGTGTTTCTGGCGAGTCTGAAGACTCGCCAGAAACACGGCCCTTCAAGCTCCGTACGGAGCTTGATAAATGGGCCTGAAAGTCTTCCTTCTCTTTTCAAACTCTAAATTTCTTTTCTGTTTACTGTCTGTTGTAGACATGTATTTTTAAAACAACGTTAAATTCTGTAATTCAGCGCCTGCTGTATAGCTCTTCCGCCTCCGCTTTCCTCTCTCTCTTCCCCGGGCTGTCTGCGAAGTAGGCAGACACATCTTACCGGTACCATGCCTGCACTTCGGCCTCTCATCAAACCTAAGATCGTTAAAAAGAGGACAAAGAAGTTCATCCGTCACCAGTCAGATCGCTATGTCAAGATTAAGCGTAACTGGCGTAAGCCCAGAGGTATCGACAACAGAGTCCGTAGGCGATTCAAGGGACAGATTCTGATGCCCAACATTGGTTATGGTAGCAACAAGAAAACCAAACACATGCTGCCTTCAGGGTTCAGGAAGTTCTTGGTGCACAATGTAAAAGAGCTTGAGGTTCTCATGATGAGCAACAAGTCTTTCTGTGCAGAAATCGCTCACAATGTCTCCTCTAAAAAACGCAAAACTATTGTGGAAAGAGCAGCTCAACTAGCCATCAAAGTCACAAACCCCAACGCCAGACTGCGCAGCGAGGAGAACGAATAAACACTGGTTCTGTGCTTTGTTCAATAAAAAAAAATTAAAATCTAAAAAAAAAATAAAATAAAAATTCTGTAATTCAGCTTTATTTGCTGTTTGCTCGCTTTGTACATCCCCAGTAACATTCAGCAGCTCAGAAGCTGATGTTTCCTGCTTTTTTTTTCTTCTTTGCCTTGCTCAGTCCATGACAAATATTAATTTTCATAGATTTTTACTTTTTCTTCAGAGGCCAAACTGAAACTGCTAGAGATGTGCATTCGGGTTGGTTTGTCGAGTTGCTTGATATACAAACATTCAAATATATTATTGGTCAAAATGGACAAAAAACAAATGATTGGTTGACAAAATTGATTCGTTCATGCCTTTTGGTGCCAAGAAACAGGTGCAAGAATGGGTTAAAGTGATTGTCAACTTCAGTCTTTTGCTCGAGAATGTTAACACCGCACAACTAAATAAAGTGCTCTTTCATTCTTTGATTTTGTAACAAGTGTAATGTTCTTTTATTTATTTACCTTTCTTGTCTGTACATAATTGGGCCATTCCTCTGCCCTCCACATTGGGTGAAATTTTTTTTTTTATGACCTTGCAGGCTCTAGCCAATTGGATCTTGCCCCAATTGGCGTCCTTATCTCTCACGCTCTGTCTTCTTTTACACATGAACAACCATGGAATTGGAAGTAATGACTCCATGCATGTTTATGTTTCACGCATGCTCAGTAAAAAGGTAATGGAAACCCTGCCTAGAGCAGAGAATGGAGGTTTGCACATGCATTCATTTTCCCCCTCTCATAAGCGTACCTGGGTGGGATCGCTCTCTACATCACAGTGTTAGAATCACAGAATCTCCAAGGTAGAGATTTTAAAGTTATAAATATAATACATTTCGGTTTCTTAAAAAAATAAATCAAGTTAGTGACTCTCAAGAGATGGACATCAGTTATACATAGAGGGTTCCTAGGAGGCCTTAATAGACAATCATTTTAAAGGGACAGTCAACACACAAAAAAAATTATTGCTTAAAAAGATACAGTAGATAGCGCCTTCACTACCCATTCCCCAGCTTTGCACAACCAACATTGTTATATTAATATACATTATAACCTTTAAACCTCTACTTCTGTCTGTTTCAAAGTCCTTAAAGACAGCCCCATGGTCACATGCTTTTGTATTTGCTTTTCACATCAGGGGAAGCTAGTTCATGTGAACCATATAGATAACATTGTGCTGATGCCCGTGGAACACCACAGCACTAATTGGCTTAAATGCAAGACAATAGATAAAGTCATGTGATCAGGGGGCAGTCAGAAGATGCTTAGAAAAAAGGTAATAACAGAGGTAAAAAGTATATTAATATAACTGTGTTTTCTGTGCAAAACTGGGGAATGGGTAATAAAGGAATTATCAATTGTTTTAAGCAATAAAAACAATTTGAGTTGACTGTCCCTTTAAGGAGTTATTCTGTTCAGTTAATAAGCTCATTTGTTTTTAATGATGTAAAGGGGGTCTTACCACATTTTGTCCCCTGACCAATCCTGCCATAGTATTACTCATGACATGACTGATGTTAGGTACAGCCGGTCAGACACTAAGGGGCATATTTATCAATGTGTGAGCGGACATGATACAAAGTAGCGTATCATGTCCGCCGCACATCGATAAATGCCGACAGCATATGCTGTTGACATTTATCATTGCACCAGCAGTTCTTGTGAAATGCTGGTGCAATACCACCCCTGCAGATTGTCCGCTAGCAGAGGGTGTCAATCAACCCGATCGTATTCAATAGGGTTGATTTCTGTCCGGGACCTCAGAGCAGGCGGACAAGTTATGGAGCAGCGGTCTTTTTCGTCTGTGCATGTCTATAAACCGCAGTCTTTCTTTGTTTCTCCTTCCCAGCTTTCTGCGCTACCTCCTGGGTCAGTGGCCATATTGAGTCCCTAGTGGGAGCTCAGCAGAATACAACCTCACAGGTGCAACACACAGTGAAATGCAGGAAATGCCCCTTTGTAAAACACACTGTTCTCAACATAAAAACTGCCTATAAAGAATTCCACCAAGGACTGAATCGTACTGGTGAGATTTCTTAGAGAATTTGTCAGTAAGTGTAATAAAAGTCAAACAACAGAAAACAAGTATAAAAGAGTAGGACGTGCTTGGGTTAAGGAGGTAGTGATTTCACGGAATAAAGGACGTTATTTTTTGCTGTAACAATTGCACCCGATAGCAATTAAAAAGATGATTATATAACAGAAGCCTTTAAAGGGACGTTAAACACAAAGAGCAAGATTACAATTGGTGCAGTTTTAAAAACAATTAATGCAACCGAAAACTCTGCTAAAATTTTCATTTTTGAGCTTGTTGAGTTGCATTCGTATTACAAGTTCCAAAAAAGCTTAGTTTGCGCTAGCATTTACCCGAATAGCTTGATAAACCTAACTTCATTTTCAGCATGCGCATGCATGTATTCCCCCGTAAAGATCAATGGAGAAAAAAAGTGGGAAAAACCCTTACAGCCGAGATCGCTCACACCATCACATATTCACATTTGTAAATGTCAAATATTTACAGTTAATACATAGTTAAAATCTTTATTAAATATGAATATTGCATAAATATGCTTTATCATGTTTTATCTACTTAATGGCAAAAGGCTCTAATGCATATATATATATATATATATATATATATATCAGTGACGTGCAGTGAGCTCAGAGGCTAGTGAGGCAGTGGCTATGATAGGCCTGAGAAGCACATATATGAACCTAATAGAGGTAACTTAAATTTACGATTAAATTAGCCGGTTACACAATGACGATTAGAATAGTATCTAATATCTTGTATTTAAGCCTCTGCAGACAATCCCCTTATCTCAGGGCTATTTATTTATTATCTATTGACTTGCATTTTAGCCAGTTAGTGCTGTGTCCTGCACAACCCCACAGGAGAGAGCACAATGTTATCTATATGACACACATAAATTAGCAGTCTCTTGTTGTAAAAAAGCTAATAAAAAAGCATGTGATAAGAGGCTGTCTGTAGTGGCTTAAACAGTCAGAAATTTAGAGATTAAACGGTTATAAAGTATATTAATATAACAAAGTTAATTGTGCAAAGCTGGGGAATGGGTAATAAAGGCGTTATCTATCTTTTTAAATAATAGCGATTTTGGTGTAGACTGAATTCTGACCCAGGCAGGATGAAATACTTGCAAGCACACAAACAAGGCTTCCAAACAATCTGAACACATGTTAAAACCAGAAACTCCCTAATGCAACTAATGCATAAAAATGCAGGGGATGACTGGCAATTTTGGAACCAGGGGGCGAGTACAATTCAGTGGCCCAAGTACTAAAACCCTGCCCACTATGAAATTCTATATCTAATAGTTAAATTACAAGGGAAGTAAAGCACCTAAGAAATGATAGAAATAAGGCTATAAAAACAGAATTTCAATGGAAAAAAAATATATATATTTATTTTTTCTAACATCAATGTATAGCCCTAGCATACTGCTGACATCATGTACATTTCCACAAAACTGCTGACATCCATGTACAGTCCTAACATACTACTGACATCCTTGTACAGCCCCTTACAAAACCATTAATCAGGGCCCCCACACATACATAGAAACACACTCACAAACATAGATTCACATACACACAGAAACACACTAGGACATACAGAGGCACATACAGACACACACAGTGACACAGTTGGCATGAATAAGGGAGACTAATCCCGAAACGTTGCCTCTTTTACCTCCTCAATAAATGGCAATAATATTTGCTGTCACCTGCCTGCTTCTTCTTTGATTTGTGAACTTGGGACCTAGGCAGTGGTCCTTAGGTGGCGTGCAACATTAAGCCTGTAAGTGCTGAAAAGTTCTATTCAAATACACACAGTGACACACACAAAAACAGACACATACAGAATCACACGCAGAAATATACACTCCGATATACAAGAAGACTCACACAGACAGACACGCACAGACACGCAAGCACCATCAGATACCATATACACATAGGAACCAACATACACAAAACCAGGCACCACATGCACACAAACAGGCACCCAAAAAGCACAGACAAGAAGCCACATACATCATCACTCACACATACACAAGCACCCACAGGAATACACACTAAGAGGCTCGCTAATCCACAAATATATACAGACAAGCACACACACACTCAGATATACACACTTCCACGTGACTTTTACATGAGTTAAATATATAATAGTTGAATAAAATGTTTTATTAATATTATATGCCAGTTGTACTTGGCAAGATGGAGTGCCCCCTGCTCCTACTTACTGTGTGCCAGTAATACACTACATTTGATTGAGATTAAGGGCCTTTTACAACCACTTATTACAGTTTTCTGCCACATGACTCCCTTCCCTCATTTATGCCACTCATCATATACCATATTAAATCTGCCAATCAGTTCCCCTACTCACATGAATGCCAGCTAAATGCCACAATATACCAGGCAAGATGCAAGACTCCCTGCCCCCATACATTCACTGAGAGATATCACAGCTCACTTGTGGATTTAATATGAAAACCACTAATAATAATATATCATATAAAATAATTTTTAATACTAAAAATATAAAAACTATGCTTTTTAATAAATGACAGATAGATCATCATATTACAGAAAGACAATAAAAAGTGAGGTGTTATAAAACCCAAAAGCATGGGAAACTGCAGTAAAAAAAAAAAAGTGTATTTATTGAAGGAAAACAACTGTAGGATGACAGAGTGAAGTACTGACCTTAAATCAATCAGTCTATCTAATCCACATACATAGAAACAAAATCAGCACAGTTTTGGTCTCTTTAGTTTTCAGTGCACATAACTAAGATACTCAGAAGTGTCTGGACCCAGTAGATCTCACCTTATATCTTGGGTGACATAGGAGTGTACTCCGCACTGACTGTTTTACAGGAGGGAAAGTACATTGTTTATTATACAGACCAGAAGAGGTTCCTGCATAAAAAAGGCACTAGCATTTCCTTTTTTGCACAAGGGCACCAGCTAGTGACAACACAATACTTACTGAGAGCTGTAGTAATAAAGCATCATTTATTATACAGACCAGGAGAGGTTCCTGCATAAAAAAGGCACTAGCATTTCCTTTTTTGCACAAGGGCACCAGCTAGTGACAACACAATACTTACTGAGAGCTGTATTAATAAAGCATCATTTATTATACAGACCAGGAGAGGTTCCTGCATACAAAAGGCACTAGCATTTCCTTTTTTGCACAATGGCACCAGCTAGTGACAACATAATACTTACTGAGAGCTGTAGTAATAAAGCATCGTTTATTATACAGACCAGGAGAGGTTCCTGCATACAAAAGGCACTAGCATTTCCTTTTTTGCACAATGGCACCAGCTAGTGACAACATAATACTTACTGAGAGCTGTAGTAATAAAGCATCGTTTATTATACAGACCAGGAGAGGTTCCTGCATAAAAAAGGCACTAGCTTTTCCTTTTTTTGCACAAGGGCACCAGCTAGTGACAAAACAATAATTACTGAGAGCTGTAGTAATAAAGCAGGCTCTGCAGTCAATGTTGTTAACTGGTTAAAAAGCAGCAAATTGCCAGATCATATTAAAAACAAAAATTCACAATAAAGCCTGCCCTGGAGGGATGCCTATCTCGAAGGGGCATTTGACCCCAGAGCAGGGCAAGGTGAGGAACCAATGGTGAGGAGGTGGGTGGGATCCCAGGGGAGTCTT
The DNA here is from genome assembly GCF_027579735.1 of Bombina bombina. Lineage (NCBI taxonomy): Eukaryota > Metazoa > Chordata > Amphibia > Anura > Bombinatoridae > Bombina > Bombina bombina. The sequence continues at coordinate 99,205 of NW_026511784.1, forward strand.
TAAAGGACGGTGAGCAGGAAGTACCTTCATCTTCTGTCCGGACCTGACGGTGAAAGAAGCTTTGCCTCTTTCACTTCATCAAGTCGGGAGAGAACGTGAGGGTGCTTTCTGCTCACATGTCAGCATTGCAGGACCTGCTCACGGCTGCTGCAGCTGCCTCCAGGGAGAGAGGCCCTCAGTGGCTCCTGGAGCAGTTGCAGGCAGCCGGTGTCTTACCTGGCAGCGGAGGAGTTCCAGAGTCGTCGGCGGGGGTGGAGCCGGTCGGAAGGGCTAGGCCTGTGCGGCGGTCGCAACCGCCAGAGCGCCTTAGCCCCACGGTGGCCCCGAGGAGAGGCAGATCGGCTGGCAGAACGGGAAGCAGCGGCGGGCGGGCCAGAGGACGGCCGACCGGGAGGAGGTGCGGCCCGCGGAGGAGTCAGCAGCGAGTTGTGGTGACGGCGGAGGTCCACGCGGGAGGCGCACATCGCGATCAGGGAGCCAGTCGAGCAGAGGAGTCCAATGCAGCAGCACAGGCCGTGCTGGCAGGTAAGCCGCTGGGCTATCGAAGATTGGAGGAGGCACAGTGGTGGTTGAGAGGATATGAGGCGGGGGCCCTGCGCAATAGCGAGATTATGGCGGGAACAGGGAGGCCGGAGCACGGCTGGGAATGGGGGGAAGGGATTATTTAGGTGAGGGGTTGGGAGCGGACCGGGGGGCCGGGAGGGTTAATGCCAGTAATTGGGAAGCCAGGGGGGGGGGGGGGGGATGTTATCCCAAATAAGACCGAAAAAAGGTTGGGGGGCCCAAATGAGGCCGTGTGGGGGGGGGGGGGGTGCCCAAATGAGGCCATGGTGGGGGGGGGGGGGCCCAAAATGAGGCCTGAAAAAATAAGGAGTGGGCTTATAGTAATCAGGGAGATGGAGGGAAGGGTAATATGGAGCACGAATGAGGTAGCTAGGGATTAGAAGCATGGTTAGCTGATGCGGGCTAGGGGCGCCGCAAGGCGCAGGAGGAGTAGCTGAAAATCGGTAGGGGCGGGGAGGGCATGACCAGTAAATGCGGTAGCGGGGTGGCCGGGCAGCGGGGGGCCATGCTCGGATAGGGGTTGTTCAGTAAGCGCAGGTGGGGTCTGGGTATGTCGCGCTGGCGCATGGGGGCATGCTGGAGTAGGCAAGTGTAGTGGTGGGGGAACGGGGGGGCCGGGTCGGGGGGTGGGGGGGGCATGGGGACTCATCACAGGGGGGGGGGGTAATGTCCAGGGTATTAGGGGTAATAGTCAAGGGGGTAATAGTCAAGGGTGTTTGCTGGGTAGGCCCCTTCCCCTACCCCCCCCCTCCCTCCCCGCCCCCCCCCTTTTTCCTGCCCCCTCCCCCCCCCCCCCCCTCCCTCTTTCCTTATTCTGAACGGTTAGGGGGCTAGGAGTATGTTTGCCTCATGTGTTTTCGCCTCCCCCCTCCCTCTCTCTTTTGTTGGTGATAGTTCCAGCGGCATCCACCCCAGCGGTAGGGCAGAGGCAGGATCTCGACAGGACCCGGGACAGGGACGGGGATGCCCTCATTATTGAGGATATCCCTAGTGATTTCGATGGGGACGGAAGGTTGGAGTTGGACACGCAGGAGCTGCACACAGCTGGCCAGGTGGGGGACCTTGATGCCTTGGCGCAGCTTTTGGCTTCAGTCTCGCCTTTGAGGAATGTTGGGGGAGGGGGAAGACAAAGGGTGGATGAAAGGGGGGCGGAGGTTGGGGGGCGGGGGAGGATGGTTGATGATGTTGTTGGCGTTCAATTGCAGGTGGAAGCTTCAAGGCGGAGAGAGAGGTCTCGCAGTCCACGGCGGGAGCCTATTCGGCGGCGGGGCTGGTCCCGCTCGCCCCTACGGAGCAGACCTGATGAAGATAGGAGGCTGTCACCCACTTGGGCTCGGATGGAACGGACGCAGGAAGGCAGGAGCGGGGACAGGCGGGGGGAGTCTAGGCCTAGACGGCGAACCCCGGAGAGGAGCCGTGAGTCGCCGAGGAGGGAAGGAAGGAGGTCAAGCAGAGCTGGGACTTCAAGGGACCCGGGAGCAGAGACGGCGCGCAGGACTGACTCAAGGGCGCCAAGAGGTACTTTTTCGCTTACTACACCACAGGGGGCTGGATGTGAGTCGCAGAATGAGTTGTTGAAAGGTTTGAAAGAGTTGATTGCGAGGATAGAAGGTGGGGGGGGTCCAGCTGGGGCATGGAGTTCGGGTGGCGAAAGCGCCGGCGGGGTGGTAGCGTCAGTGGCAGGGGCCCCGGTGGTGGGCCAGACCGAGATGCCGGGGGCAGGGGCCGCAGTGGGGCCCGGGGTAGTAGGCGAGGGGTCAAGGGGGAAGACGACGGCCGGGGGTTCAGAGGTGGTTTCCTTCCGGGTGTCAGATGAGGCGTTACGTAGGCCATGTTTATGTTCGATTGGGCCCCTCGGGTTACACTTGTCCCAGGAGGTGAAGGAAAAAATATGGAAAAGGGAATTCCTGGAGTTATTCTCCCTCCTTCCCATAGATCAGTTCGTTGAGCTGAAGGAGGATCCAAAAGGGGAACAGGGTAAGAAAGAGGAGGAGGAGCGGAAGAAGAGGTATCGGAAGATACCGAAGACCTTCTCCAATTGGTCCAGGGCATTCTGTATCCTGGCAAGCGTGACAGCGCAAAAGTTCCCTGAGCAGGGTTCCCCCCTGTTCTGCTATTATGATGAGGTATCGGCGGCGCACCGTACTTACGGAGGGATGGGGTGGTGGCGGTACGACGAGCAATTCCGTCAACGGATCGCCGTCCGCCCAGACATGCGGTGGGATGACAGGGATATGGGGATATGGCTGGAGATCATGACCCCGTTGAGAGGATCTCAGTCCTTTCGGTCTGGTGGAGGGGGGCACTCCGCGTCAGTTGGGAGTGGGGCAGCAGTGGCCCTCAGGAAGGGCCTCTGTTTCCAATTTAACGAGGGGCAGTGCAGGTTTGGGGCGTCGTGCAAGTACAAGCACGAATGTTCGGGGTGCGGCGGCGTCCATTCTTATGCAAAATGCTTCAAAAAAGGAAAGGCCGGGGCCAGGACAGGCGAAGTGGGTTTACCGAGCCAAGACGCCGGTGGACATCAGAAAGATGGTCCCGTGGCTAGAACAGTACGCTAATGTTCGGGGGAAGCGGGGGGACGCCGAGCTGCTATTGACGGGTTTTAGCTCAGGTTTCCCTATACCCTTTCAGGAGACAGAGGGGACCGGGTGGGCAGGGAATTTGAAATCGGCCAGGGAATTTCCGGAGGTTATTCGGGGCAAGTTGGCGAAGGAGGTGAGTTTGGGGCGTATGGCAGGCCCTTTCCCTTCCCCCCCGTTGCATAATCTGCGGCTGTCCCCACTAGGGGTAGTTCCAAAGAAGTCCCCGGGACAGTTCCGCATGATACACCATCTGTCGCATCCGAAGGGCTCTTCGGTGAATGATGGGATCGACCCGGACGTGGCGGCAGTCCGGTATGCGTCGTTCGACGACGCGGTCACTTTGGTCAAAAGAGCGGGGAGGGGAGCGCTTTTGGCAAAGGTGGATGTCGAAGCTGCCTTCCGGCTGTTACCGGTTCACCCGGCGTGTCACCACTTGTTGGGGTGCGTTTTTGATGGGCAATTTTTCGTGGATTTATGCCTGCCTATGGGCTGTTCTATTTCATGCTCCTATTTCGAGAAGTTCAGCTCCTTTGTGGAGTGGGTCGTCCGGCAAGTGGCGGGCGTACAATCCATGGTCCATTATTTGGATGACTTTCTGTTCGTTGGACCAGCTGGCAGCCTGGATTGCCAGAGATTGATGGATTCTTTTGAGGCGGTGGCCAAGGAATTCGGCATTCCAGTGGCAGCTGACAAGACGGAGGGTCCATGTTCGGCCTTGAGCTTTTTGGGGATCCATATTGATTCGGACACCATGGTGTGCAGCCTGCCGGAGGACAAGGTTTCTGACCTATGCCAGGTGTTGCGCCAGGCGTTGGGGCGTCGAAAATTGACGCTCAGGGAAATGCAATCCCTATTGGGCAAGCTAAATTTCGCTTGCAGGATCATCCCGGTTGGGAGGGTCTTTTGCCGTAGGCTATCGCTAGCGACTGCGGGGGTTAAGGAGCATTTCCACCATATCCGTTTGACAAAGAATTTGAAGGAGGATATGGAGTTATGGTTGACTTTCCTGGGGGAGTTTAACGGGCGGTCCCTGATTCAGAGGGATGGATGGGATGACCCTGACGTGCACCTGTTTATGGATGCATCTGGGGCGATCGGATTCGGTGCTTACCTGGGTGGCAAATGGTGCGCCAGCCCGTGGCCGAGTGGCTGGGCGGCAGCTGGCTTGACTAGGAACTTAGTGTTCCTGGAATTGTTTCCATTGTGGGTCGCCATGATTATATGGCCGGAGCTACTGAGAGACAGGAAGGTGGTTTTTCATTCAGACAATATGGGGGTGGTGGCTGCGGTAAATTCACTAACAGCATCTTCCCCTCCTGTGGTGGTCCTCCTCCGGTTGTTTGTTCTGGAGTGCCTGAGATGTAATGTTTTGTTCAGGGCGGTGCATGTGCCTGGTAGGACCAATGAGATAGCTGATTCTCTTTCACGTTTTCAGTGGGACAGGTTTCGGGAGCTGGCCCCATTGGCAGAGGATGTAGGGTGTCAGTGCCCGGGGGAAGTGTGGAAGGTGGACTTCGGGGTCTGATGAGGTTGGTTCGAGGAGCCCTAGCTGAATCCACATGGAAGGCTTACTCACAGGTATGGAGAGAATGGTGTGTGGTATTAAGAGGCTTGGGGGGGGCCATGACGGCCCGGAGCTGGTTGGAGATCCTATTAGCATGGATAGGGCAATGGGCAAGACAAGGAGTGTCAAGGGCTATGGTAAGGAGGAGACTGGCAGCGATTGCCTTTCTGTGCCAATGCCTGGGTTGGGAGGATGTTACCAAGTCGTTCGTGGTTCGGATGGCGGCTAAGGCCCTTTGTAAAGGTAACAGGGCACCGGATGCACGGAGGCCGGTGGTCTTTGCGTTATTGATGAGAGTGGTAGGAGCCTTGTCGGCGGTTTGTCTGAACGAATACGAGGTGGCGCTTTTTCGAGCGGCCTATGTGTTAGCGTTTTTTGCAGCGTTTCGGGTGTCGGAATTAGTCGGGGCATCTAAAAGGGATAGGGGAGGTATTCAGCGGGGGGACGTGTGGGTCCAGGGACGGGACTTGGTCATATGGTTGCGACGTTCAAAGACGGATCAGAGCGGTCGGGGTAGAGCTATTACGCTTCGTGGAATTGGGGGGGCATGTTGCCCAGTGGAGGCCGTGTTGGCCTTCTTGGAGGTGCGGGCGGTGGGTGGCGGCCCCTTGCTCATTCATAGGAACGGGGAGTCATTGTCGCGTTTTCAGTTTATTTCGGTTTTCAGAAAGACCTTGAATACCCTGGGGCTCCCGCAGCTTGACTTCGGGTCCCATTCGTTTAGGATCGGGGCCGCCACCGAGGCAAGAATGTTGGGTATGTCAGATGCAAGGATCAGAACGATTGGGAGGTGGGCATCTAACAGTTTTAGGTCATATGTGCGTAGTGAGCTAGTAATTTAGTGTGTCCTCTTTCCTTAGGGTTGCAAGGCAGGGAATGTTGGATTATTGGCCATTCCTACATATACTGGGCCAGAAAAGCGGCTATGACAAAAGAAGGTGGGAGCCAACTGGGTTTTGATGAAGAGACTGTTCGGATACGATGGTTTGGTTTTCGGGGTATGAGATGGGATCAGGTGATAGTTAAAGTTGTCGAGTTTGCTAGGATGTTTAACCCCCCAGGGATGCTGGTTTTACATGCCGGAGGGAACGATTTGGGCTTCATCTCTCAAAAGGAATTGATAGATAGGGTGACAAGGGACTTACTCCGTTTGTGGGAGCTGTTCCCGGGTTTGAAGCTAGTATGGTCGGAGATTACACCTCGGTTGCAGTGGCGAGCAGCATGGGATGTGCGAAGGTTAGAGTTGTCAAGGAGGAAGGTCAACAGGATTCTGAGCAAATTTGTGGAGCGGAATGGTGGGGTGTCTATACGGCACGTTGAATTCGAGGGTAGTTCGGGGGAATGTTTCTTTTTGAGAGATGGAGTCCACCTCAATGAGGTTGGGTTACATTTGTTCAATTTCAATTTGAGAGAAGGGGTGGAAAAGGCCTTGGTGGGTGGCGGGGTCCGGCTATGAGCCGGCCTGGTGGCGGTGGGGCTTGCCTTTGGGGTGGTGAAGGTTGCTGGGGTACCTCCTGCCAGGCAGGAGAGGTTTATGCCGGTTCCGGAGGGGACCGGTGGAGTGGAAAGACATTGGGTTACATGGCAAGCCCCGTGAGGGTTGTTTACAGTTAATTTAAGATTGGGTTATTTATGGGTTTTACTTATATGTTTAAATGATGTTAATAAACAAGCTGCGGCCTTTTTACCCCAACAATCGGAGTGTGTGTGGTTTGTTTAGAGTAACGTAGTCCCTAAATAGGGGGTCAAGCCTGCCCTGGAGGGATGCCTATCTCGAAGGGGCATTTGACCCCAGAGCAGGGCAAGGTGAGGAACCAATGGTGAGGAGGTGGGTGGGATCCCAGGGGAGTCTTTAAAGGACGGTGAGCAGGAAGTACCTTCATCTTCTGTCCGGACCTGACGGTGAAAGAAGCTCCCTCCCTCCCTCCCTGGATTTACGGTTGTGGAGGCGAACATTTCATGTCGCAGCTTGGCGGTGGGGCTTGCCTTTGGGGTGGTGAAGGTTGCTGGGGTACCTCCTGCCAGGCAGGAGAGGTTTATGCCGGTTCCGGAGGGGACCGGTGGAGTGGAAAGACATTGGGTTACATGGCAAGCCCCGTGAGGGTTGTTTACAGTTAATTTAAGATTGGGTTATTTATGGGTTTTACTTATATGTTTAAATGATGTTAATAAACAAGCTGCGGCCTTTTTACCCCAACAATCGGAGTGTGTGTGGTTTGTTTAGAGTAACGTAGTCCCTAAATAGGGGGTCAAAAAGTTAAAATAAATAAATATATCTATATATATATATATATATATATATATATATATATATATATATATATATATATATATATATATATATATATACAGTATGTCTATATATGTGTACATAAATATTAATGTTTTTATATGTGTATATATGACTGTAAATACATATATACACATAAATACATTAATACATATATACACATATCTATATACATACAAATACATCTTTAGCAATGCATATGTAGGTATCTCTATGTAAAAGTTCTTTGCAGCCTTTTTTTTCTTACACCTGAGACCTCATATCTTTGAGCCCTTATAACTTTTTTGTGCAATATTTTTTTAAATTATTTTTATTAGAAAGTGTTAATATGAGTGTAACTGTACTGTGTAATGTATATTTATTAGACAGTGTTATTATAAGTGTAACTGTACTGTGTAATGTATATTTATTAGATTGTGTTATTATAAGTGTAACTGTACTGTGTAATGTATATTTATTAGATAGTGTTATTATAAGTGTAACTGTACTGTGTAATGTATATTTATTAGATAGTGTTATTATAAGTGTAACTGTACTGTGTAATGTATATTTATTAGATAGTGTTATTATGAGTGTAACTGTACTGTGTAATGTATATTTATTAGATAGTGTTATTATAAGTGTAACTGTACTGTGTAATGTATATTTATTAGATTGTGTTATTATAAGTGTAACTGTACTGTGTAATGTATATTTATTAGATAGTGTTATTATGAGTGTAACTGTACTGTGTAATGTATATTTATTAGACAGTGTTATTATAAGTGTAACTGTACTATGTAATGTATATTTATTAGATAGTGTTATTATGTGTGTAACTGTACTGTGTAATGTATATTTATTAGATAGTGTTATTATTTGTGTAACTGTACTGTGTAATGTATATTTATTAGACAGTGTTATTGTGAGTGTAACTGTACTGTGTAATGTATATTTATTAGACAGTGTTATTATAAGTGTAACTGTACTGTGTAATGTATATTTATTAGATAGTGTTATTATGAGTGTAACTGTACTGTGTAATGTATATTTATTAGATAGTGTTATTATGAGTGTAACTGTACTGTGTAATGTATATTTATTAGACAGTGTTATTATAAGTGTAACTGTACTGTGTAATGTATATTTATTAGATAGTGTTATTATGAGTGTAACTGTACTATGTAATGTATATTTATTAGATAGTGTTATGAGTGTAACTGTACTGTGTAATGTATATTTATTAGTGTTATTATGTGTGTAACTGTACTGAGTAATGTATATTTATTAGACAGTGTTATTATAAGTGTAACTGTACTGTGTAATGTATATTTATTAGACAGTGTTATTATGTGTGTAAATGTACTGTGTAATGTATATTTATTAGACAGTGTTATTATACGTGTAACTGTACTGTGTAATGTATATTTATTAGACAGTGTTATTATGTGTGTAACTGTACTGTATATTTATTAGATAGTGTTATTATGTGTGTAACTGTACTGAGTAATGTATATTTATTAGATAGTGTTATTATGTGTGTAACTGTACTATGTAATGTATATTTATTAGACAGTGTTATTATAAGTGTAACTGTACTGTGTAATGTATATTTATTATACAGTGTTATTATGTGTGTAACTGTACTGTGTAAGGTATATTTATTATACAGTGTTATTATGAGTATAACTGTACTGTGTAACGTATATTTATCAGACAGTGTTATTATGAGTGTAACTGTACTGTGTAATGTACATTTATTAGACAATGTTATTATGAGTGTAACTGTACTGTGTAATGTACATTTATTAGACAATGTTATTATGAGTGTAACTGTACTGTGTAATGTATATTTATTAGACAGTGTTATTATGAGTGTAACTGTACTGTGTAATGTATATTTATTAGATAGTGTTATTATGTGTGTAACTGTACTGTGTAATGTACATTTATTAGACAATGTTATTATGAGTGTAACTGTACTGTGTAATGTACATTTATTAGACAGTGTTAATATGAGTGTAACTGTACTGTGTAATGTATATTTATTAGACAGTGTTATTATGAGTGTAACTGTACTGTGTAATGTATATTTATTAGATTGTGTTATTATAAGTGTAACTGTACTGTGTTATGTATATTTATTAGACAGTGTTATTATGAGTGTAACTGTACTGTGTAATGTATTTTTATTAGACAGTGTTAATATGAGTGTAAGTGTACTTTGTAATGCATATTTATTAGATTGTGTTATTATGTGTGTAACTGTACTGTGTAATGTATATTTATTAGACAGTGTTATTATGATTGTAACTGTACTGTGTAATGTATATTTATTAGACAGTGTTATTATGAGTGTAACTGTACTGTGTAATGTATATTTATTAGACAGTGTTATTATGAGTGTTACTGTACTGTGTAATGTATATTTATTAGACAGTGTTAATATGAGTGTAAGTGTACTGTGTAATTTATATTTATTAGACAGTGTTATTATGAGTGTAACTGTACTGTGTAATGTATTTTTATTAGACAGTGTTAATATGAGTGTAAGTGTACTGTGTAATGTATATTTATTAGACAGTGTTATTATGAGTGTAACTGTACTGTGTAATGTATATTTATTAGATGGTGTTATTATGTGTGTAACTGTACTGTGTAATGTATATTTATTAGATGGTGTTAATATGAGTGTAAGTGTACTGTGTAATGTATATTTATTAGACAGTGTTATTATAAGTGTAACTGTACTGTGTAATGTATATTTATTAGACAGTGTTATGTGTGTAACTGTACTGTGTAATGTATATTTATTAGACAGTGTTATTATGAGTGTAACTGTACTGTGTAATGTATATTTATTAGACAGTGTTATTATTAGTGTAACTGTACTATGTAATGTATATTTATCAGACAGTGTTATTATGAGTGTAACTGTACTGTGTAATGTATATTTATTAGACAGTGTTATTATAAGTGTAACTGTACTGTGTAATGTATATTTATTAGATAGTGTTATTATGAGTGTAACTGTACTGTGTAATGTATATTTATTAGATGGTGTTATTATGTGTGTAACTGTACTGTGTAATGTATATTTATTAGACGGTGTTATTATGTGTGTAACTGTACTGTGTAATGTATATTTATTAGACAGTGTTATTATGTGTGTAACTGTACTGAGTAATATATATTTATTAGATAGTGTTATTATGAGTGTAACTGTACTGTGTAATGTACATTTATTAGATAGTGTTATTATGAGTGTAACTGTACTGTGTAATGTATATTTATTAGACGGTGTTATTATGAGTGTAACTGTACTGTGTAATGTATATTTATTAGACAGTGTTATTATGAGTGTAACTGTACTGTGTAATGTATATTTATTAGACAGTGTTATTATGTGTGTAACTGTACTGTGTAATGTATATTTAGTAGACAGTGTTATTATGAGTGTAACTGTACTCTGTAATGTATATTTATTAGATAGTGTTATTATGTGTGTAACTGTACTGTGTAATGTATATTTATTAGACGGTGTTATTATGTGTGTAACTGTACTGTGTAATGTATATTTATTAGACAGTGTTATTATGAGTGTAACTGTACTGTGTAATGTATTTTTATTAGACAGTGTTAATATGAGTGTAAGTGTACTTTGTAATGCATTTTTGAAGTGTTTTGTGCAACTTTTTTTATTTGGAAAATAGTTAACCACAGCTCTGAGATTGCAGTAAGGATTGAAGCTCCAAGGATTTGGCTCCACTCGCAAAAAAATGATTACGCTAGCGCAAAACAGTTTGTGCCTCACTTATAATCTAGCCCAAAATGTACCTTCATATCTGAGAAGAATTTTGCAATGAAAACTGCAGTTGTATTTTGTCAAATGACCATATTATATTATTTTTTTCTTTTCACTTATTTCCCTGTCCCCTGGAACAAAAGAAGCCTTGCTAACCAATCACAAACCAATATGCAGATACAGCATGAACTCTGTTTGCACATATGCAGTTAAAGGAATAGTCTAGTCAAAATTAAACTTTCATGCCTCGCCATTAACCCTTTCTTTTTAGTTTCTGAATTGTAAAGCTCTAACTCCCCCCACACAATTCCTTTAATGGCTGTATCTATGTTTATTGTTCTTTTGGTAGAATGCAAAAGTGAATAGAGATTATCTGCTGGAGCTTGCCTAGAGGTTGTGAACTTAGTTGAAATAAAATGCCTGTGTCTAAACACTGATAAGAGGGGTGGAGCTAGCTGCTCCAGGCAGCTTAGCTATGTAATTCAGTTTGTTAATTTTTTTAAATTATTTTAAAATACTTGCCAGCAATTTTTAAGCAATTTTTTTTAATGCAAACTATTTTAAATGAATTAGTCCTTTTAGGATATGCACAGATCTCAACCTGTTTTATTGCACTTTAAGCAACATTCTAATTTTCTCCTATTATCAATTTTTCTTCATTCTCTTGATATCTTTATTTGAATGTAAGGTTAGGAGCCGGTCCATTTTTGGTTCAGCACCTGTGTAGCGCTTGCTTATTGGTGGCTACATTTAGACGCCAATCAGAAAGTGCTACCCAGGTGCTGAACCAAAAATGGGCCGGCGCCTAAGCTTATATTCTTGCTTTTTCAAATAATGATACCAAGAGAACAAAGCAAAATTGATAATAGGAGTAAATTAAAAAGTTGCTTTAAATTTCTGCTCTATCTGAATCATGAAAGTTTAAATTTGACTAGACTGTCCCTTTAAGGAAAGAGGCTGGGTAGCCTGGCTTCCTAACTTCTCTTACGGTGGTTTAGCACTGATTCAGCTTAGTTACTTACTAACAATTTATTTAACAGCTATTTAAACAAACAGACATAAATTCCTTTCTACAGTATCCATCTAATAGCTACATATAAATATATATTTATATAAACATAATAATACTCACGCCTCAAACATATTGCAAAGAATGTTTTTTCGTATCAGGTTGTTGATGTAAAACTGATAATCCACCTTTAAAAAGCAAATAAGTACAGATTTTGGGTAGATTACAAGTGGAGCGCTAAATTATCCTGTTTGTGTGGGCGCAATAATTAACCGGCCAATACAAGTGGCTGGTTATTGCTACCAAGAGCTAGCACTCAGAAAATTAACCAGAGATTAGGGGCGCGATCCGATATAGATCGTAGTTTTCGGCGCAAGCGAGGTAACCCGCGTCGCCCGCAGTTTCAGCTCGCAACTCGAGCTATCCAATATTCACTGCCGTCAGATGCTAAACTGGCGTAAGTGAGAAAAACCGACGAGCAGGCAAAATGTGCGCAAATACACCTTTTAGTCGTCGCAAGTACTTGCGCCTGTTTTTTGTTCACGTAAAGTCTCAATAAAGTGTAGTTTTATGCAAATTAGCCTACGACTCGTAAAAAATAACGCCAGTTCTAAGAGATGCGCCACGTAATGACGAGATTCAAAAATCATACTTAAACACCTGCGCAGCCGCCATTTCTTTAGTGTGTTTGGTTGGTTCTTGGAGCTACAGCACACTACAGCGAGTATAGAGATTAGTGGTAAGAGTAGTGAGAAAGGAGCATTTCATCAAGTTAGTTAGGTCGGATTGTTGGATTGTTAAGCCAGTACATTTACTTACACTTTTTTTCATATTGCACACATTTTGCATACACACATATACAAAATACACAACACTTTTTTTTTATAACACCCAACACTTTTTATTTATCTTTTACAGTTTGAAAGGCTGAGTGTCTGGTTGTGATTGTGTGTGATTGAAGTGGGAGTGAGTGTGAGTGTGTGAGTGTGTGTAGTGTGAGGATGTCAGGGAGAGATAGGGCTGGGGGGAGGAGGGAAGGGGAGTCGCAGGGAGAGGATTATGTACAGGAGGAGCAGCAGGGTCCCCGTCAGGGAGTGAGCGGAGTGGGGAGAGGGAGAGCCAGAAGGGAGGATGGGAGTGGGGTTGCCCAAAGGCCAGGCACACTGAGAAGAGGGATAGAGGGTGCACATGGGGATAGAAGGGGGGAGGAGGGAGAGGATAGGGAGGAACCCACACCAGGGACATCCCAGGGAGGGAGCCAGGCAGCCCAGGACGAGGAGCGTATGAGGTGTCCCAATTTCAGTTTTGCCGAAAACCTTGCTCTAGTCCAGGCTGTCCTGGAGAACCATAATGCCCTCTTTGGACAAGAGAAGGGCAAAGGAGTTGCCCGGAGGCGTAAAGATGCTTGGCAGAAGGTGGTGGAGGCCGTCAATGGTGTGTCCCAACAGAGGAGGAATGTGGACGGCCTAAAGAAGAGGTGGAATGATTGCAAGAGGAGAGTCAAGGAGAGGATGGGCCAGGAAGCAATCTCCCAGAGGGCAACAGGAGGTGGGCCTCACTATGAGGCCGAATACAATGAGTGGCAGGAGCTCATTCGTAGGTCCCTGAGCCTCACAGCAGTCCGTGGACTTCCAGGGGCTCGTGACTCAGGGACTGCAACATCAGCACAGCATGCTGGTGAGTAACATCCCACACACTAGTATAATATGTATTTGAGTTATAACATCCTATATTGTCACACATTCATGTACACAATGAGGATCATGGTATTTTGATTACTAACAACTAAATATACAATGAGATTTAACATTAAAGGGACATGAAACACAAAGAATTTATTTCATTATTCAGATAGAGAATACAGTTTTAAACAACATCAAAATTTACTTCCATTATCTATTTTTAATTATTATTTTGAAAATCTTAGTTTATTAAATATCAATGCACATGGGTGAGGCAATCACACGAGGCATTGATGTACAGCCACCAATCATCAGCTTCTGAGCCTATCTAGAAATGCATTTCAGCTAAGAATATCAAGATAATGAAGCATATTAGCTACTGGAAGTAAATTACAAGTTTTTTAAAATTCCATGCTTGGCTAGCTGAATCATGAAATAATAAATATGGTTTGCATGTCCATTTAATGCTACTTAACACATTGAAAATCATGATATGAGGTAGAATAGTGAAATACTAACATGTCTCAGAGTAACACAGGCCACAAGCCACATGTAGACCTTTCAGTAAATGGACACCATAGTCATCACAACCATAGTGTCACTTAAAGAACACATTTTCTCCATCACTGACATGTACACAGAACTATTGTATGAAACACATACATGTATAATTAGCATATTACAAACCCTCATATCACAAATCTCAATGTGCACATGCATGTTATAGAGTTTGACATGAGAATGTGGATAGGCCCTAGCATGTAAATTGTATGCCCACATGGATAGATATGTGACTGTACTAATCCCTCTCATCATTTGACTCCTCCACAGAACCTCCAGTCACCAGGGTGCCTACGCCCATGAATCCCCCAACACCGGTTCAAAATATATGTCCACCTCAACCACCGGTACAGATAAGACAGCAGGAGTATGCCAGGCATGACATGGCTTGGACTGCGTCAATAGAAAATCCACATATCATGCCACCTGCATTAGAGGAGGATACCTGGCAGGAGCCCTGGCACAAGGAATATTCCTTTGGCTTGGAGGGGGAGCCCCGCCAGCCCCGAAGGGTAGATGTATTTACCCCCCCCCCCCAAGAATATCATGGCACTACAGGAGTATACCAGCAGGCTGAGTGGATGCACACCAGCGGCCATTGGGACTATCGGTCCATCCCGACATCTGGACCATCATCTTCAGTTGGAAGGGCTCCACCAACTGTAATCCATCGCCCTGCACCTCCAGCTCATATTCCTGTGGCTGCACCTCCAGCTGAGATATTTGTTCCTGCACGTCCAGCTGCTGTTTTTGTTCCGGCACCTCCAACTGAAGTTGTTGTTCCTGCACCTCCAGCTGCTGTTTTTGTTCCGGCACCTCCAACTGAAGTTGTTGTTCCTGCACCTCCAGCTGCTGTTTTAGTTCCTTCACCTCCAACTGAGGTTGTTGTTCCGGCACCTCCAACTGAGGTTGTTGTTCTGGCACCTCCAACTGAGGTTGTTGTTCTGGCACCTCCAACTGAGGTTGTTGTTCCGGCACCTCCAACTGAGGTTGTTGTTCTGGCACCTCCAACTGAGGTTGTTGTTCCGGCACCTCCAACTGAGGTTGTTGTTCCGGCACCTCCAACTGAGGTTGTTGTTCCGGCACCTCCAACTGAGGTTGTTGTTCCTGCACCTCCAGCTGAGGAACACGTAATTGAAACAGTGCCTATTGTCCCTGCTGCTGAAGAGCCCATGGATCAATTGAATTCTGCCATGGGTGATGAATATATCTCACTACAGAGGAGGCAAACATTGACCTGTGAGACTCTAACGGAAACGTGTCAAAAAATGCAGAGGGAACAACACAGGTTCCATAGAAGCCAACACCGTTTGCAACAGAGGTCGAATGAGCTGCAAAGGGACATGGCAGCATCTGTATCAGCTATGGTCCAAAATCAAAACCAAATGCTGCGTGTAATATCGGACATGCAAATCCAGAGTGACCAAAGATGGAGGGAACAGAACCAACTGTTGGGGGCTTTGGTGGAGCATTTCACCCAACAGCAGGACATGGCATCAAGTATCTCCTCTGTGACCAGCACTCCTACTGGATCCACACAACCCAGGAGAGGCAGAAGACCCACACCAGGCCCCTCATCTAAGAGGCCTAAAAAAAAAAAAATATTATTCAATTTCATTGAAAATCTTGTCCTCTGTTATTTACTATCTAATTGTCATCCACATCCATGTGAGTTGTGTTTTAGTACAGTAATATTGGTAAAACATATAATAATACCTGTGTTGAAATGGACCAAAAAGGTATTATTATAATGTTTATGACATATTCATGCTCAATAAACAACATCACATGGTTGTGTCTCAACGGTACATATAGTAATATTAACTTCTAAGATGTACATCAAGGTTTCTCACATCCAATATAAATTGACACGTTGGTATATATAACTAATAATGTATTTAAAGAAGGTGTGAACATAAGGTATAAATATCCATTATCCTCATTCTTAATGATAGTGAACTAAACATGAATGAAACAAATTATAAATATACAGTAATTAGGGTTGTTAAAGGGACATGAAAGCAAATATTTTTACTTCATGATTTTGAAGGAGAAGATAATTCCAAAAAGAAATTATAATTTCATTCTATTATTTATGTTGCTTCATTCTATTGATATTCTTTGCTGAAAACCATATCGAGATATGCTTGGTAGCTGATGATTAGTAGCTGTATATAGATGCCTCCTGCGATTTCTTCACTGTGTGCATTTCTATGTCTTCATTAAAGTATATCTAAATAAATAATGAAAATAGGTAATTGATTTAAATTATAAGGTTTTTAAAAATTATCTTCTCTATCCTTAATCATGAAACAATATGTTTGGGTATAGTGTCCCTTTAAGGGAAGGGGGTTGGGATGTAGTAGTTTCACTTACATGCAGTGGAAATCCAAACTTTTACATTCTGCAAGACATGATATATACACATGCAATGGTTGGTGAGGTACTGTCAAACATCATAATACATGTGAATGTTATGGTTTACTGTACTTATGAATAAGTAACTTACAGGTGAAGTATTCCCGGATGACATAATCCCTCACTTCATTCCCCCTCAGTGTCCCCCTGTCCACATCCTCAAGTACAGGAACCAGCTGCTGCTGCTGCTCTGGGTCAATGTCCCCCAACAAACGTGTGTCCACAGCAATGTTGTGTAGAATACAGCAAGCATTGACAATGGAACACACTTTGTTGGGGTTATACTGTAGTGCTCCGCCTGTAACATCCAGACACCTGAACCTGGTTTTTAATAGGCCAAAGCTCCTTTCAATGACATTCCTTGTTCTTATGTGTGCCTCCTGGTACCTGAGTTGTGGCTCCGTAATGGGGTGCACCAAGGGGGTTAATAGCCATGGTCTGCAGCCATACCCTGCGTCACCTGTCATGTAACATATGTGTTTGGATTACTACAGGTACATCATGTGCTTTAAAGGGACACAACATGAATCACATATAAAAGATAGATTTAATAAAAACATTAATGGAAGTAATCAGGATAGTTAATTAAAATTAAAAGGCCTATCTGAATAATGGAAGTGCAATTTATACTAGACTGTCCATTTAATAAGAACCTGCAATTGTTAGCAGCTTGATAATTAACTTCGATTAGATCATTTTCTCCATTCTATAGATAACTCTTGATGACAAGCATATTAGATATGCTCAATAGCTGCTGATTGGTGGCTGCACATAGAAGCCTCATATGATTGGCTCATATATGTGAATTATATTTTTTAAAATAAATATATTTAAAGAATGAATAAAATGATATAAGAGAAGTGAATTGTAATGCTGTTTAACATTGTATTCTCTATCTGACACATGAGATGACAATATGTGTTTAGTGTCCCTTTATTAGAAATATACAGACAGAATGAAGGTACTCACCAAGCAGCCATCCTCCCGAAAGTGTTCCATTTTCAAACATATTGAATAAGGAGGTCTGGCGCAGGATGTAGGAATCATGTGCACTCCCTGGGAAGCCTGCATACACATGTAAGAATTTCAGATTGGTATCGCAGACCATCTGGCAATTCAATGAGTGAAACCCTTTCCTGTTAATATAGAGGATTGTCTCCTCATGTGGGGCCACAATACGCACATGTGTGCAATCAATTGCCCCCATGACATTAGGAATACCCCCCAGTCGATAGAAGCCTTGTTTAAGATGGTTCCATTCCTGGGGGGTATGGGGGAAATGAATGTATCGTTGTGTCTGGTTATCTAGAGCAGTCAGAACCTCCCCTAGAATCCTGGAGAAGGTAGACTGCGCTAGGCCAGACACAAGCCCCTCTGTTGACTGGTATGAGCCAGTTGCCAGGAAGTGTACAACACACAACAGCTTCTGCATACCAGTCAGAGCTCGGTTCCTATACGCTTGAGGGTCAATTTCATCCTTCAACACCTCATATAGGTTAATGAGGCTTGCAGATGTCAAGCGATATTTTTCCCTGACCTCCACTTCTGTCATCCCAAACAGGGTGACCCTAACCCTGTGTACCCTTGGTGCTCTTCCCCTCTGCTGATGCCTTCGTCTTATAGGCCCTGCTGGCCTATGGGCAGCTGCAGCAACAGCAGCATGGGGAGCACCAGGAACAGGGACAACAGCAGGAGGAGCAGGGAGGGCAGCAGCAGCAGCTGGAGCAGGGACAGCTACAGCACCATGACCAGGGACCTCAGCAGCAGGGATACCATCCAAAACAGGGGCTTGTAGGGGTTCAAGCACCCCTTGTGCCCCACGACGCTGTCTGACTCTAAATGCAATATACTGCAAGGGAAACATGGTGGCTAATGAGGGTGTGCATTTGCAGGTGTTTTAAGTCTGCAGGTGAGAGGTTGTGCTGTTTGTGATTGGTTTGACACACTTGCAGGGGCAGGAATAATAAATGCTTTTAAGAGGTTAACTATTTGTGAACAAGCTGCTGCTATGTATATTGTTAGGCATGCATTTGTTAGGCCTTCTGAGAGTTACGTTGGTTTCTAAGTCAGTGCAAGGGTACCTGCGCCTTCAATTTGTGGCAAGCTGAGAATGGAGTAGATTTTGTAAAATCTGCGCGCGTAAGTCCTTACGCCGTATATTGGATAGCAAATTGCGCGTGTTTTGTATGTCAGTCTATGGGCCAAAAAACTACGGGCGACGCCAGAAATCTACGCGCGTAACTTCTAGCTTACGCCGTATATAGGATACCAAATCCGCGCAATTATTGGCGTCGCCGGCTTTTGCGGGCGACGATTTTTATCGGATCGACCCCTAGATCTCTGGTTCATTTTCTAAAAGTTCCCCAAATGCCCTCAAAATAGAGGGCATTATAGTTTTTATTAAAAGAAAACTGCACTAGGCAGTTTTGGGACTTTAAAGTTGGTGGGAGTGGGGTGTTAGAAAAAAAAACGGCACTGAAAAGTGTCTTTACATTGCGGTCTATGGGGACTGTGTGTTCCCAGTAAATTAATATGCTTATATACATATATATTTATGTGTTAATATGTGTTTATACTGTTTATGTGGTAACAGATGTATATACACATATTAACACATAGATATATATTTATATACATATACAGTATATTTAAAAATGCTGCCCATCGCTGCACTAATTACCCCCTACACTGCGCGATGATCTTATACCGTCTCTGATGGGATCAGAACAAGGCTCCCATAGGAGCTTATGGAAGTGCGTGAGCTCACTGTAAACGTGAGCTTGCATTCACATTGCAATTTACTTGTAATGCCAGTGTACATTATCTTGCGCTGGTGTTACAAGTGGAGCGTAAATATTTATTGTTTCACTTGTAATCTAGCCCAAAGTGAAGAAGAAAGGGGATATTCTCTCTGACAGAAAATTAGTTAAAAGAATTAACCCAAGCCCCCCTGGGAGAAAGTGGAACAAGTACAAATTTCAGATGTATTTTACAGCAAAATAAATATTGAACGTGTATTGCAATAATGTTTCACTTTCAATAATGACACATTTATGTGCTGTTGAAATCTGGAATTTAAGGTGATGCGTGGTGTGAGGGTATAAAATACATTTGTGTAGAACTGATGAGGGGTTTGTTTGGAGCGTGTATTCTGCACAAGTTTAGGTAAATTATACACATTGCAACTGTTAAAGAGAATTCTAGAATCTATACTGTACTGGTAATTATACTGTTTTTTATAGCAGTGACAGAATTGCACTACACACTTTTTTTTATATCTAGTGCTGACTAAAATATAATTTGCTGTCCCTTTAATACGCTGTCAGATTGCCGCCGTGTCAGCCTCACGCACCTGGAAAACCTCTGTGCACAGAGCTGAATAGTGCTGTCCATGGTGCTAACTTTCAAAAAAATAACTGGTTAGGTTAGAGTTGCAATGTATATTCCAGTTGCCAATATAAGTTATTTGCAATGCAAATTGTAGCACATAACTTTTTTTTATTGCAAAATTCCAATACCAGCACATCTGAAATCATTGTGGGCCAGATTACAAGTGGAGCGGCATTTAACTCCGCTAGAAGTAAGCTTTTTGCGCGCGTCAGGTAGCGTGCGTATTACAAGTTGAAAGTAAAACGTTTTTGCATGCGCATAACCCAGTGTGCACAAAAAGCCGAAGTTAGAATATCGCGTGCGTGTTAAAGTATTCCCCCATAGAAGTCAATGGTGCAAAAAAGTGGATAGGTATTTTTCATGTTTTGAGCTACTTGACTGCAAAGGGCTCCAATGCATATATATAGATATATATACATACAGTATATATATATATATATATATATATATATATATATATATATATATATATATACATGCATACAACACATAGAGGAAGTCTAACACTCACTTGCACTCAGCTAAGATTAAAAGCAAAACTGGAAGAGTTAGTTACCGCATCTGGCCAAATGGGACAAGCCCAGGTACTACATCAAGATCTCTCCCAAACATTGGTCACTAATACAGCCAAACAATGCAAACTCTCAATCAAACAAACTGGGATCAAGTCATGGGTGCACAGACTTATGTAATCTCCCTAGAAATATCCAAAACACGGAAGGGGACTGCACTATTCAGACTGAACTGGGTACACTTCCCATGACCCTGCAACATGCACAGCCCTGGGTGCTATCCCTTTCTCAGGAAAATGCACTGTTCCCAGAGTCCCAGGCAGTTAACCCCAGAGAAGTCTGGGTGCAAGGCCCAAAGGAAAAATTACAAAATTAATGAACACAACACATAGAGGAAGTCCAGTACTCACTCCAAGCACTCAGATAAGAATAAAACCAAAAATGGAAGAGTTAGTTACTCAGTGGCATATTTAGGTTTTGTGATGCCCTAGGCACTCAAGATTCTGCTGCCCCCCCCCCCCCCCCAGCACACACAGGCTTTAAGCCTTTTTTCGCCTTCATATTTTTTGGTCAAGGTGTACAATAATAATTTTTTTATTTTATTCATAACAATTCCAAAGTAAATATAAGGGGAGATAAGGAAGGGAGGGAGATAAGGAAGGGAGGGAGATAAGGAAGGGAATGGGGATAAGGAAGGGAATGGGGATAAGGAAGGTAATGGAGATAAGGGAGGGAGGGAGATAAGGAAGGAAGGAAGGAAGGAAGGGAGGGAGAGAAGGGAGTTAGAGAATGGAGGGAGAGAGAGGAGGGAGGGAGGGAGAGAGAGAAGAGAGGGAGGGAGAGAAGGGAGAGAGGGACAGAAGGGAGGGAGGGAGAGAGAGAAGAGAGGGAGGGAGAGAAGGGAGGGAGGGAGAGAAGGGAGGGAGAGAGAGGAGGGAGGGAGAGAGAGAAGAGAGGGAGGGAGGGACGGAGAGAGAGAAGGGAGGGAGGGAGAGGAGGGAGGGAGGGAGAGAGAGAAGAGAGGGAGGGAGAGAAGGGAGGGAGAGAGAAGAGGGAGGGAGGGAAGGGAGGGAGACAGAGAAGGGAGGGAGAGAGAGAGAAGGGAGGGAGGGAGAGAAGGGAGGGAGAGAAGGGAGGGAGAGGAGGAAGGGAGAGAAGGGAGAAAGAGAGGGAGGTTGGTAGAGAAGGGAGGGTAATAAATAAAACAACCAGTGCAGGGACAGGGTTTATTTTTAATAACTAATTAAGAGATACAACAAAAAAGAAAAAAAAAGTGTCTGCAGCATTAGTTAAATGCAAAGTGCCTGTATTTTTTTTATTTTTTTTATGGAGGAAGGCTATATAATATATTTGTGGTTTGTTTGTATACTGCACAGTCAATTTTCTTGTACTGATTGGTTTACAGTAATAAATTGACTGTGTGGTATACAAACAAACCACAGATGTTTGTGTAAGTAATAGCAGGTACTGTAAGGGCTATTTAAATATACCCCACAGCCACAGCTTATCAGGAGAGTAATTTGCCTGGATGGTAGACATCCAGCTTGTAAAAGAAGACTTTCCACTCAGGAGCTTAGTAGCTAGTATGGATC
This sequence comes from Bombina bombina, assembly GCF_027579735.1. Classification (NCBI taxonomy): domain Eukaryota; kingdom Metazoa; phylum Chordata; class Amphibia; order Anura; family Bombinatoridae; genus Bombina; species Bombina bombina. Next base: position 121,153 of record NW_026511784.1, read on the forward strand.
TATCAATTATCAGGTGCAGGGTCCCATCTTGCTGCGATACTGCTTAACGTTCCCTTCCCCTCAGCATTCTCTGCTAACTGGACTGGTACTGACACTGTAGCAGTGACGTGCAGTGAGGTCAGAGGTTGGTGAGGCACTAGATATGATACGCCGGAGAAACAGATGTACAGAGGGCCGCAAGTACCCCCAACAGGGCAGGTTTAAATGATAGCTGAACCAGTGCACAGGTGACATAATCAGGTGATGCGTGAGAGCAAGTTAGTAACCACTGAGTTACTGATCAGCTGATTACTTCACCTGTGCACTGATTCAGCTATAATGAAAACCTGGCCTGTTGGGGGTACTTGAGGACCATTGTTGAGAAACACTGCACTAAACCACCAGCTCATCTGATATGTATTGATTACCTGGAGAATAAAGCACACATTCTCTGCTCACTGACACCCACACACACTCTGCTCACATACACACTCACACAATTCTGTGGCACAGTGCCAGTTACTAAGCAATTAGAATGATCCACAATCTCTTCTCTACTCACTACTGTATTGTAAAAATAGAAATAAATTACCATACAAATTTTACACAAAGGACAAGTTATCAATACTGCCAACACAGCTGCTGCAATATGGTGTACAAGAAACGCACGTGCACATCCCACTTAGGTATGCTCTTCAACAAAGGACACCAAAAGATACCAAAAGAATAGAAAGTTTATTTATTTATATTTTTTGTGCAATTTCTATCTGAATGATGTAAATGTAATTATGACTTTCATGTTCCTTTCAAAACTAATTTGATTTGCTGACATGGGACCAGTAACAGTTGATGCTAATTCTCAAAATATAAATAACTAGAAAAGTCTATTAAAATATCATGCTCTACCTAAATCATGAAAGTTTAATTTTAAATGTCTCCCTTTGACTATGTGTTTAACCAGTTATTTTACAGTGGCATTATTTCTAAAAACATTTAACAACTGCAATAATTACATATATTTTTTAAATGACTCATTATCTCCTTTTTATTAATATAAACTTGTATAAAAGCAGCACATATTAAAAACACAATGCAACAGCTTTCAATTGATTTGTGAATTACAAGTTAACAGCAGTCTTTAAATAAATGGAGACACAGAGAAAAATAAAAATAGATACTGCATCCTCTGACTGAACAGACATAACATATATGGAGTTTGTACCTAATTAAATCAAATAACCATGAAAAAGGGAGGCTTAGCAATATTCAATGTCAAAAACTTTAGTTTAAATAATGTGGACACTGCACACTTAACTTCAAACTCTGGGTTTTAAATGATGGATTTAAATTTGAATTGACCCTTTGACTT